>NC_079163.1:110469271-110771372 GCF_947563725.1 Argiope bruennichi | reverse complement strand
ATATAAATATTTCCAGAATAATTTAAGTGTCTAGTAACTTTTCAGTGGATTGAAATGAAGATACAGATAGACGCATAAAAAAACTACTAATTATTCTTTTGATAGATTTAAAAAACATCCTTCATTACTTTAAAATTAGAATTATAACTTTTAATGAATGATTAATTATAAATTATTAAATCAATCGTTTTCATAAATCCAGAAAACTAATGATGAAACTGATAGCTTATTTAAAAATCAAAACCAAAATGTACTTTTAGCTAGAATATAACCAGTTCAAGCATTAAAATTTAAAGCTGAAAAAAACTAAGTCATCAGTTCTTTAATATTGTGTTAGACTAGTACATTAATGACTAGGAAGTATATACGGCCAAAGCTCCAGTCATGGGATGAGGGAGTAAGCATGAAGACAAAACAGAGTGTTTTGTTAGTTTTCAATGTAAAATATAATGGCCGGGGGGGGGGGAACAATCTGAGGTTCTATTTTGTTTTTCTGCGATCATTTGTGACAAATGGAAGGGAAGATGTAACATGATCTATGGTGCTGATTACCTTCATTTAACCATTCCATCAGAAATGAAACTTCAAGTAATTCTTGGTTCAAATATTTATCATTCGAATAGATGGGCAAAATTATAAACACATATTATTATAAAGTTATAAAATTTTATTATTATTAATTTTATTGCAAAATTTTATTTATTATTAAACACATTATTATAAAGTTAAAAAATTAAGGAACGGGGGGAAAAGAAGAAAGTTTTTAATCGAGTACTACTCGGAAATAAAATTAAGCAAGCTCATTCCATACCTTTTAGGAATGTTAGAAATGTCGCCAAAGCAGGGTCCACAAAACTCACTAGTGCCAACAGTGATTATAATAACTGCGGGGCAAAATCTCCTGACCCTAAAGGGTATGACACAAATGGGAAGGGATTTTATGATGCAGTTAGGGTTCAGCTGGAAAGTTTAAGGGGGAGGGGGGACGAAATTCAAACTCGTTGCTGGTTGTACCAGTTTGTACCGACCCATAAGGAAAATTTTTAAAAATTCTAGCACAACAGTTACACTGCCCATAAGTAAAGATTAATTACGGTTAATTATCTGTTTAAATTTAACGTTATTCAACTTGCATGCTTTAATTATAATTATTTTATAAGAATTCAATAAGTAAAAAATGTATAAATCATTTAAAGTACTATAATGTATTATAATAGAAAACTGTAAGCATGTAATTCTCAGAAAAGAATGTCCCCAACATTAGATCACACACACACAAAAAAGTAAAAAAATTAATTAAATAATTATCCCATTTTCCAAAGGAACAGTAAAGAATACCTAAGAACTCTATAGAATATATTGAGAAATAAAATATGGAAAAATATTACTGAAAAGATGCACTTGAAAATGTAAAATATAAAATGAGTGATTCAGTGTTTCTCCACAAAAAGAAAATGACCAGTGACGCTATAAGATAGATAATAATAACTTTTTGAGTAACTATTAATTTTTTTCCCCCCATTTCACAGCAAAACATGTCAAATTTCATCATTTGGCTTTCCAAATAGAGTTTATGGCCCTGATATGCACAAATAAAAAGAAATATCTGGTAAGAATGCGTTAAAAAATAATAATAAAGCGAGTAGAAAAATCCCCAATGTGATATTTTGTAATCAAATACATTTACAAAAACAGAAAAAAATACGATTCCAATAAAAGAAAAAGGATTCAAAATAATAATTATTGATTGTGATCTTCATTTTCACAATAACCTAGTCAATCTCATATTTACTGAAGTTTCTCAATAATTCTAAAACAATTGGGAAAGGGGGAGGGGGGAAGCATTGTTTCTGTTCCATATGTCGAGCAATCTTGATTTTTTTTTTTTCTCCTGGGGAGGAAGGAGGTTAAATAGTCAAATATTTTCAATAAATGTACTATTGCATACAAGTCAGATAATTGCACAAATAGGCAAGGCACTTTGTTTGATGAGGCAATCATTTTAAATTTCAAACAGTCTTCAGTAACAATCAGTAAATTTCAAATAGTATGTTTTGGATCATTCAAGACAATTCATGTATGAGCAACCAACAAAATATAACATGTTAAAAATAAAGAATGTTGGACTAAGGTATTATAGGAATATTGGGTTTAACACTTACCTTACATTCCTTTTTCATTTTCTTTGGCAAATGTAGATTTATCCAGTGTTCTCATAACACATTCTCTGGAAATGCAAAAATAGTTTTAAAAAATTATTGCAAGTATTTAAATCATTATATAATGAGAATTTCACTCATAAAATCTATGATTAAACTAGTTTAATAAACCAAATACGAAAGCTATACAATAACAAAAAAATTGTAACAAAAATTGTTTTTTTTTATATAAAATATTTTAAAAAAATTACTCATCATTCTTTGCATTGCAATGCAGTATGTTTTATAAATGTTATAAAAGGCATAATTTTTTATTCCTTTACGAGAAAAGAGAGCAATAAACATGAAATAACTTTTCATTCTGAAATCAACAATCAAATAATATTATTTTTACTTCAATGAAATATATTAAATAATTTTAGAAATAAAACATTTACTTATGCTATATAAAACCATATATTTGTCAATAGAACCTTTATATCATAAAACATATATTTGCATAATTCTGTGAGCAGATGATTGTCTAAATCTAAAATTCTGATACTTATAAAGCAATGGCTATAAAAAACAGTGTATTTCAAACATTGTTGGTCATATTACAGTTGTTCTCATTTAATAGTTTTCTAAAAAATTCTTATCTGTAATTAACAGAATAGCTTGAAACGCTGATATATTTCCGATTTGAAATGCCATCATACTTTTATTCATAAAATGCTTAATATACATATGACATTACAACTAAATATCTGATATATTTGGCTAGGCAGACCCTGAATAAAATTTAAATGAACACATTTATGCTCCTTATATAAATATTTATCCAGTTTCTGTGCTTATTTAATGTCCAATAAATTCAGATATTCTCCATCTGTACCATTTCATCCTATTAAAATCTGAGCACATTTCTAACAGATTATGGCAAAAAAAAAAAAAGGCAGAATTTTAGAAAGTATATTTGAAATTCAAACATAAAGAGTATATTAAATCTATCACTTTGTTACAATTCATTTTACTCACAAACTTCCACTGCTTCTATTAATGAAATTGCAAAGTTGACAATTTAAGCATTTACCAAATTATAAAATATCACATAAAAATTAAAAGTAATAGGCCACAGAATTATCAGATATAAATGCTTACCATAGTCTTTAGATATAATTCTGTTCAATTTATAAGGTTGCAGTATATATCTAGTTGATATGTCACTAAAATAATCTATATACTATATAAAATTCATAAATAGTTTATAGGCTATAGAAATTCAATCTATCAAATGTATATTCATAAAATTTTGCTCGCATTTAATATAAAGCATGAAGAAAATTTTAGTGAAGGTTTGGTGATAATAAGTTAAAATATCTTATTCTCTAATTAATTAAAAACCATGTTTCCATATACAGAAAATATTACCTTGGTCAGACCAAGGTATTTCTGGTTAAATGTCAAGGTATTGTGACCTTGACATTTAAAAAATGATTTTATTTCATGTATTGCTCTTTCACAGTGTATTTAAACAAGGAATAAGTTCAATTTACTTTCTTGAAAAAACATTTTAATATTAAGAAGATGCTTTAAAAATTCATCTCATCCAAATTGAAATTTTTATGAATTTTAATAATATATTACTTGCAATCACAGTAAGATAATTTTTTTATTACATTAATATGAATGTTTTTAAAAAATTGCAAAAACATAATTGAAAAACAATAATAAAAAGCTACATATACAACAAAAATTTTGCAAACTACAATCAGTAATCTAATATTCATTTTAAGCAGATTCAAAGTTTTGTATGAGTGAGTGTGTGTTTTTAATTTGACTAAGCATTTTACATCTAAAAATATACGTTTATCCATAAAGAGGTACCTTGAGTATATTTAGGGAAAGCTTTCAATTAAGTAAACAAATTCTTGACTCCCTTTGAAAGTACAATAAAAATTCTGTGGCAAATTAACTAACCTATAATTAATAATATTCTAAACTTCTTTGAAGGACCTCCGTGTACAAGATATTCACAATGGCATATATTTTATATGGTTGTCAGTGCTTGTATTAAGATCAAAGTTAGTTAGAATGATTCTTTATCGTTAAATTACCGATTAAAAATTTATTTAGCAATATTTGCTTTTAACTCAAATATTGCTATGAGAATATTGATAAATTATAATTCTGAAATTTAAAGTAAAACATTTGATATTCCATTTAGTGTTATGTCAATAATTTATTACCTTGCATTTAAATTAGGCCATTTAACTTTTAGAAGAAAATACACAAAATTATTTAATTCAGTGTCTTTTCCTAGACAAGATATTAATATACCCGAGGTCTACTAATTAAGAAATATTTTTCAAACAATACAAATTTATATAAAAAAAAAAGACATGCATAACAAATCAAAAACTAAACAGTAGTGAGTAGTAAACAAAACAGTAGTGAGTGGAATATTTCTATTTCAATTAAAATATCTCCATAAAAAATACAAACTGGAGTTTTATATGAATTTAATTACTAAAGGGATTATGGCAAATGACTGAAAGCAAAATTGTAATTGATGATAAACAAAAACTGTATTACGAATAAATTTAATAACAATATTGGTTATATATAAGTTTTAATATGTCAGAAGTTAATTTAAACTATTATGCAAAATTTTGGATCTTGTTTCTTAGAAAGATAGAATGGATTCATCCATAATTATGTTTAAGTAATACGAAACATATTGTATATACACTATTATACAATTTAATAAATTTTGAGGTCTTTTGATTTCCTTTTATTAATATCTATAAATAGTTTGAAAAATCTAGTTTTGTTCATAAAAACATTTTAAAACAGTTAATTTTTTAAACATATAACAACATTAAGAAGCTTTAATCACTAATATTATATTCAGCAGTTTAAAATAATATTTTAACAATGTTTACAAATTTGAATATTAAATAAACTGAAAATTTACCTTGAATTCATCCATTTCCTCTTGTAAATACACTGATTTTGTTTTCTTTTGCTATAGTTGATTCATCCTCTCTTCAAAGGATATGCATTTACTGTAACCAGAATTTTAGAAAAATCACCAACGATTATAATAAATAACTAAATAAGCATGAGTATAGGCTTTATTTATATACCAATTTAATTAAAGCATGAGACAGATTTGTGTATATAATATATATATATATTAAAAAAGCTAAAATAAAAACTTTATACAAAAATCAATAAGAAATGTACAATTTAAAATATATATGAAAAAAACAAAGTTATATAATTCAATGCAATATATTTTAATGATGCTATAAAGGTGCATAAATTGATATAATTTTTTTAACTGATCCAAACCAGTTCTTCAACAAACGGTACAAATGGTAGACGACAAAAGAGCACCTATTAAAAATTAACTTTAAATTAGAAGTATTAAAATTTCAGCAAAAAAAAAAAAAGATTAACTTTTATTTGCAATATAACACAAAATTTGAGACATATGAACTTCTCTCCTCGTTATATTTGTGACGAAAATTAACAACAATACTTGTTCCTATTCAAAAGTTGTAATATGATGACGTCATTTTGCGAAGCATAAGACTGGTGAACAGATTATAATAAATTTTTAAGGTATTCTTTTTCTTTAGACGGTTAGTTGATTTGCTTTAACATATAATACGATAGAATAAACCTCTTCAAATAAAATCTACTTTAAAAAAAAACATCCTGTTCTAAATCCTACAATGCAGATGAAACTCGGGGTGTGTCCAAAATCGAAATGCGCGGAAACTATTCCGCGCAATGGAATCCCAGTGCAGAGCACCTCTACTCAGAATCTGTGCTGAACCACTACAATTACACATTAAAAATAAGACCAATGTTTAATGTTAAGAAGACAAAAAAAAATCAAAAAACAGAGAGAGAGGGAAAAAAAATGAACAAATGGTCATGTGAATAAACAACCTGAGAAGATTAACCTTTCTTTACGCATGACGCAGTTGAATGTGAAAGAATTTATGGCTCAAGTAACAGAGGAGCAAACAAAGGTCACACTTGAGAAGGTGATTCTCTTTTGGAGAATGCTCTATGCTTCTAGCCAATGAGAATACTCTATGCTTCTATCCAATAGAAATTTTCAATGAATGAAATTAAATAATATAATCTTTTGGGTTTTACTAATATAAGTATTTATATCTAATCTGAATCAAGATTTTTTTCTTGTTGTCGTTTGTTTCTTTCTTTTTTTTCTCCCTTCACATTCCAAATTTAAAGATGGGAATTTTAGTTTTTTTTCTCTTCGCATTCCAAATTTAAAGGCGGGAAATTTAGTTTTTTTCTCTTCGTATTCCAAATTTGAAGGCGGGAAATTTAGTTTTATTGTGACTATTTCTGGTTTGATCCAGTACTGAGAAGGTTGCTTGATTGTTAAGGGGATGTTTTTCAATGTTTCAAGAAGGGGGCAATTACCAAGGCTCGCAAACCATGTTAGGCGTTAGAAGAGGAAATGGCTGCAGGGGACAATTGAATCCTGTCGACAACCAATTGCCCGGTACCACTGCGCGTGACCTCCGCAATGAAATCCTATGGGCCTGGAGCAGCGAAGGAGAGTGACCAAATAAGCGATGATTGCTTTTCGCTTACCATGTTGCTTACCCTCTTTCTCGTACCATCGCTTTAAAATTATGTCGTATAAATTTCAACTTTTGACTAACAATATTACTTACTTATTTTATAATGTTAATGATTAGACATAGATTTCAACATACAAAACAATTTTCATAGATTTCAGCATATAAAAACATAAAATGATTAGTATATATATATATATATTCTACAAAATAATTTAAAAACTATTTATTTAATAATAATTAATTAGGCAAATATAAGGGCAATATTTGACAATTTGTTACAGAAGTTAAACATTTTTTAAACGCTTTATAATGTCTTCATTTGCATATGACAGCTTTCTCATATAAACATCAAGTAAAGATTCCTTTGTTATAGAATTTGTTTTTAAATTATTAATTTTTTGGATGAGACATTAATTTTATACAATCACCACATCGCAAATAAAACTTCACTTTATGAAAGGTGTATCTAGAGAGGCAAAGTTACGTGGTTATTAAATCCTTTGCAGAGTTCCATATCGTCTTGAATGTAGCTTTAATCTGTTATTGGTTTTTAACTTTTTTCTCTTTGTTATCATTTATTAGAAATATAGTAATTGCTACCACGAAATTATCGTTATCTGCTAAATCTGCATCCGATAAAATCAGGTTAACATTTTATTATCTTCAGACTGTAGATATCATCGTACTAAGATTCTTTTTAATGAATAATTAAATCCATGTTCAATTTTTGATCTCTGTGACATATTCAAATTAACAAAATATTTCTGAAGTATATATATCCTAGGGTTATTTATTTATTTTGAACTGGAATTCCATTTCTGTTTTTCTATTTATATATCCATTGAATAAACGCCTCCCCTTCTAAAAAATTAAAATAAAACCTACATCAGAAAAACAGGCTATTCTAATTTTTTTACGGTACTAAAATTCTGAATCATTTCATAAAATATGAGCTGAAAGACATAAAATATTTTCAATGTTTAGTAACTTTTCTAAATTGTAATTTTAACATTTAATCCTTAATAGATATAAAGTTTAAGAATTTGAATTACATAAATTGTGAGTACTCCCTTAACGACGATAAAAACGACTTTATTGTTTTCTCGGAGACCCCTTAACCCGTTAGTAGAATTATTTAGAAAACTAAAGGATTTATATTACTCATGAATAGGGCGATAGTATTGTTTTCCTTAATTTAGAATTTATTGAATAATTCGGAAACGAATTATAATTTAATTCATCTAATTGTTAATCCTTTCTAAACTTCTTTGAAAGTTTTTCTAATTTATTATGATAATTTTCTGTTTAAAATCAGGTTAATAGTTAAATTAAATTTAATAAAACATAGGAAATTATTTTCGACACTCTTTTGCAATATGCATGCTAAGAAGAGTTGTTCCCCTGTTATTAAATTATGTGAAATCACAATAAATCGACGATATATGTAAACTGTGTAAATGTAAATTAGGTTTATTTACAATAAATGATCAGTTTATTAGATTACAATTATTTCACTAATGAAATGTTACCGACTGAAATTTATGACAAAAGATAAATATATGTGATATGATAGATTTTTAGCAACAAACACTAAAACAACTCATCCAAGATTGCTCTAACTTTGTTAATAATTGTTAATTTTACGCGTTCTTGTTAAAAATTCACTAACACTGATTACGCTGAAAAACACGCGAATGTGAAACATCCCGAATAACAAAATCGGATAGTTTCGGTCTCGGAAGTGGGAGTGAAGAAAAAGATGAATCCATGGGAAATTATTTCATCAAAAGTTCCTTGCTTGAAAATGATGAAAACTATAGTATTCTTCAGTGTATCGGTTTCAAAAATAGATTTTTTTTTTTTTTTTTTTGCCCTTTCTTTCGGAATTAGAAGGGGTTTATAAGAATAAGCACATTATTATTATTTTTTGTGCTTTCTTTTGCATCGATGGTGTGTTATACATTAATTCTTTTGATATAATTATATAGTCTTGAAATATTGTTCACTTTCAAGAAAATTAATTAATCTTTTATGAAATTTTTGATTTAGTTATTTCGTTTTATGAAGTATTATTTTGCATATGCTATCATTATCCAATATTAATCATTTATAAATTATTGTAGCCCTATTCGATTAATTCATTTTTGCTGTGACTGAAATATTTTATTAGTATTTATAAAAGTTCCAGAAGATTAAGAATGTTGTTGAATTCGAACCGAATTGAAAATGGTTACGATCTAAGTACTAAAATCTAGAATGAAATATAACAATATTTTTTCAAGAATTAAATCACAGTGCAATTAAATCTCAAAGGTCTCATAAAAACAGACGGTAATACTTACAATCTTTCGATAATTGGTAAAAAATATTGAGGACACTTTTTCCTTACAAATATCTTAACAAATTTTTAACAATGGGAGAAAAGGTAGGGTCATTATTGAATAAAAAAGAAACTTAAGAGAGTGAAGAATTTTATTGAGCTAATTAATATTTAATTCGCTTGTATTAAATGTATTATTATGAGTAATTATGAAGGTAAATTAGTGAATTTATGCTTACCTCCCATTCTCTTCCCCCAATTCAGATATGAGGATGAGGAGCTTCCGGTATAATGGCTGATTCTCGCCACCCGGGTGAGTGCAAAAGTGGTAAGGGTCGGTTACCTATTTCCAATGACGGGACGGGCTTCCCACAGGAAAGGTTATACCGTGGCCGGTGATGACCCTTAGGACTCAACCTTAGTTCCCGCCAGTGTTGCTGTCGTGGCTATCCGGTTAATCAGATAAATCCGTGTGTTTTAGTGGCGGATCGGAGTAGCCAGTTATGGTTATCTCTCCCCCCCCCCCATTCTGTAAACGTCTACACCCGCCAATTTCGAAAACTAAAGATTATAAAACAACTTATTTCAGAGCTAAATATTATACTTTAAAAAAATTAAACTAATGCAGTGTCCTGTTCTGCTATTTTTGATTATTCAATGCATTCAAGCAATTCAAATAACAAAAATATTTCTTTTCATTCATTTCCGAAAGATCCTGATATTCGGAAAATTTTGATTTTGGAATGATGTCAGGTAATGTGTGAAAATAAGCTTCGGAAACTCTGAATAAGTTATAGGCATCTTAAGAAAAATTCAGGATAAGATATATTACATTTCATATAGAATCTGAGTCTGTTTTACAAAAACGGATTTTTCGTAGAAGAAATAGTGTTTATTATTATCAAACAGTTCAATGAAAAGACATAAAAATGATCGAAAGATCAATTCAATAAAAAGTCCTCAAAATAAATTAAAATGCTTATTGACATATACTGATTTTCAAAAATGAAAGAAAAATCATAAATACAGCGATAAAAATAAGCCAATCCATATAAAATATGAATTTATTGTGAAATAAGAGTTGCTGAATGAAACTACAATATGCAAATTAGTGGAGCTGCAATCAGAAAACGTCACCTCTGAGGAGCATAAAATTGCATCCTTGAGAACAAACCTGCTAATTTCGGTGTAATACATATATAAAAAATTTGGGATAGACAATTCGTAGAAATGACCACCAGGCATCATTTATCCGAAGAACTGCGATAGAGAGCTATTGAAAGACTAGAGGTTGGACAAAGTCAGACAGAAATGACCAGATGGCTAAATTTGAGTCCTTCTGTTGTTCATAGACTTTGGCAAAAATCTCTTGCCACAGATTCGGCATTTAGGCAAGAACGGTCAACCGCTACGACGAGTGTCCATGACCGATATTTGTCTTTATGCTCATGAAGGAATAGAACCATAACTCCGACCCAGTTCAGATCTTCTCTTGCTGCACCCACCGGAAGGTTGATGTTAACGTCAATTGTGCGTAGAAATCTTCACGAAGGTGGTCTGGACGCGAAGCGACCAGTCATTTTCATGCCGCTTACGTCACATCAGTATAGTATATTCATTGTCGGCTGATCAATGGAGGGCTCTCCTCTTTACAGATGGGTCCAGATTTATCTTCCAAAACGATAGTAGGCTTATTTGACTTTGAGAAACCTGGAATCCGTTATCATCCATTAAATATCCATGAAACAGATGCATAGGAAGGGAATATTGTCTGCGTTTGGGATGGTATCTCTTCGGGTGAACGCACAGACCTTCATGTCTTTTTGCGTAGAACCTTGAATGCTCAGACTTATAGAGATGACATTCTTGATACTTATATGCGCCTTTGTGCCGGGACAATAGGTGATGATTTCCTGTTAGATGACGATGATTTCCTGTTAGATGACTCTTGACCACACAGGGCTCGTATCGTGAATGGTTATATTACGAAAGAACCAATTCAGCGCTTGGTGTGGCCATCTCGATCACCGAATCTGAATCCTACTGATCATGTTTGGGATGCTTTAGGAAGACGTGTAGCTGCTCTCAATCCTCCTGTTCAAGCCTCTGCCATGCATGCAGCTGCTTTGCAAGAGCATGGCTCTCACTTCCTATGGAACTGAAAAAACGTTTAATTGATAGCGTCACACATCGCTTTTCTTGCTGTATTGCTTCTAGAGGGATCATACTCAATATTGAAGTTATTTTTCCTATACTAAACTAACACATCCGATTTCTTCAGTTTATACATATGCTAATTTCTATAACACTATATATGTCTAGTAATTTCTTTTAAACTATTTTATACTTTACTATTTGTTGTACATTAACAGCCAGTTTCCTTAAGTTCTGCACGTGAATTTTTAATAGTCTTCATTTTTGTGATTTTTTTTCTTAAATTTTGGAAATAGTGTAGAAAAAAATGTGGAAAATAGGCAAAAACTGATATGTAGAGCCAACAATCTTAGTATTTAACACTCTTTAATAACTTGTGTTTCCAGAAGATATAAATTTTTAAAATATGTTTTCTCATCCCCTCTGATGGATAAAAAAATTCATTCAAATGTCAACCTGGTATATTGTATGATGTGTTAATCTTAATGGAATCTTAGGCTTCAAATTGTTTTGACTGCAACAATCTATCTCTTCTGTTTTGATGAAATGAACTGTGATGATAGAGTATTGTACATACAAGAGGAAGGTCTCATAATTTTCTTGTAAAATTTATTCGGGAGCAAGAACTTTTATTCGGCCTACATGGTTAAACGTGATATTGAAAACAAGCAAAATTCAAAGAGAAAAGCAAAAGAGAGCTAAGAAGTGGAATGCTTCACGCTGTCAGCCTCAAGGACGGACTTTAGAAGTTGAGGGGCCTAGTTGGAAACAATTTTTGATAGTACATACCTGGTTCCCAGCCAGCATTGAATATAAAATAAATTTAATGAAAAATGTCGTTTATAAAAGCTCGTTTATTAATGAATTATGAAATAGATTTTTTAAGATGTTTTTATTGTTTTTTTTTACTTTTACGGTTATTGATTATTATTATTATATAATGATTTTTTCTTTTAAATTCATTACCAGGTGGTATTACACACGTGAAATTAAAATTTAAGTAAAGTGTTAGATCACTTCATAAGCAAATTCTCGAAAAATTAAAACTGTGTAAAGCATAGAAAATTAAAACATAGGAAATATAAATGTGTGTACAATTTCGAAATTACATCAAGAAATGAGTGAAAAATTCCATTTCTATTACAAAGAAAGATATTTCATTGTTTACATCTATTGAGAATTCCATTATAAAGTGCATAAGAAAGAGAAATAAGCAACGTATATCAAATGTGTGATTTATAAAAATAAATAAATTTCAGATTTATATCAACATTTTTAATATTAAATGATTCTAAAGAAATGAGTTAAATCGTATTATTTCGGACCATGAAAATTGCTATAAAGGGCAAGAAAATAATTTTCACGGTGTTAAAAAACCCTGTTTCAAAATTCAACTTAAACTGAAATTTTCATTCATTATCATTGTACGGCATTCCAGTGAGGAAAAGAAAATCCCATTTCTCATCCGAATATTTAAAAAATTTTCTTTTCTTTTTTTGATTTCTAAATTTTGTCATGGATATCAAATCGTATTTTATATCTGTATGTATTTACAGAATTAACTTGGATCTCTTGAAATAGTTTTTGTTTTTGTCTGCAAATAATACGAAAAAAAGTAATGCAAAATAATGAAAACAGCGTAGCTTGATTAATTTGAAATTGCAACAAAAACTCGATTCGGGAGCAATCAATCCAATCGCCTAAAAGCCGGCCCTTGTCAGTATTCTAAAATGTGATTACAGTTTTGTCTTAATCAAAGGTATATAATATAAGTTTTGTAAAAAGTCATCTATTTAAAATATAAAATAACCACTTTAGCAATTATTTATATGTAGTGTAAATACTGATTGTTACTCTACTCGGAAGTTTTGAAATTATATACACTGTTTGTCCATAAAATGCCCCTATTTTAAAACTGTATGTAAGCGAAACTATTTGCTCAGAAACTTATGAAATTTTGTGTAGAACATGATGGTGGGTTGGGAATCATTTTCGGCTCTTGATTTAAAATGTTATCTGATATATTTCCATCGAAGAAGATAGGCAACGAAATAGATTTGACTAAAGTTTCAACAAAGAAAGCTGCTGTTGCAAATCATGTTTAGAAATTTTTTTTTGAAATTTATAAAATTTAGGGGGAGAAAACTGCTCATCAACTAGGCATATCACTGAAAAGATGATAATATTTAAATTTTAAAATGGTATAAAATTTATTTGTGTGCGATAACACTTTCTGAAATTACTGACACCGAATTTCACTTCATTTTTTATTAATTAAATATCTTTTAGATTTTTCGAAAAAAATCGCTCCGGGTTGCACATTCTCACCCTACAAAGTATATTTGTGCCAAATTTAGTAGCAATAAGTCAAATGGTTTGCCTGTAATGTGCAAACGGAGAGGACATTTTCGTTTTTGGGATAAATGTACAGCGGGCATTAAAGTTCGTCTCTTTCATCTAAAAAGCATCATGAGGACGTATCATAATAATTTTTATTAAATCTTTTCAAATGTTTCAAAAAATTTTACAAAACATGTTCTTGAATTGTTTAATATATTAATTCTTAAATCAATTTTAAAGAGCTTGTATAAGAAATGCGAACGGAACGGTTATTTGTGTGAAAATTTTAAAATATTAGAAAGATATAAAACAAATATGCAGTCTAATGATCTCATTAGAGGCAGAATTAAGGTATCTTGGGGGAACATATTAGATAATCACATATAACATACATTTCGACTCGCTAGTTACTACGTTTTAAAATATAATTTTAAATTTAACTGTATTTCTATTAATAGTGATTGACTGTATAATTGCTAGTTTAATTAATTTTTTAAGGTAATTAAAATGCAATGATCTCCGATATCCATCCGGCATCAAATTTTGGGATTTATGAAATGTGAATATTGCACTTAAAAAAGAGAGAGAGAGAGAGGAGGCGCTGTTTTAGCATTTGCTCTGGGCACCATTTTATGTAAGAACGCTTCTGATAAAGTGTGATTTGAATGATTTAATCACGTGAGAATAAAAAAAAATGTTATATATATCAAATGTGTTTTCCCGTGATGAACATTTTTAGATATTTGCATATTATGATTTTGTTAATGTTATATGTTATTCTTAGAATCGTATAATAATTTATATTTCGGAATTAAATTTGGTATGCAATATAATTTTTTATATGGATAAGCGATTTAGATGGTTACTATGACTATTTTTTAAAAATTCTAGTTATATTTAGTTGTGTGATTCCTAAAGTGATCATTTTGCTTTGTTGGAACGATATCCATAACAGTTAATTTGTTTCCCAATTTTGTGTTATAATCAAAGAAAATTCGTATTTATAACTATTATTTTATTTTATTAATTCTTTTATTCTCTCGCTCAAATATTGTATAGTTTTAACAACGAAGAATTCTGCATCAGTATATGCATATTTGTTATATTATGCTTTTATCTGGACACAATTTTACAATTTAGTTTAGAGCACTATAGTTAATGTAACTCTTGCAACTCCGACCAACTATTTTATAATTAGTCAAGTAATGTGCAATTATTGGATTTTAGACTAAATTCATATTTGAACAAATGATAAATATTCTTAATTAAATCTCATATTTTTAGAGAGTCATTTGTCAAGCACCTTTTCAACAATTAGAAATAAAATTCTGATAAACCATTAGCTGCAAAATATGCAACATCTTTCTGTTTTGTTTCCCCATAAAAATTTAGTTTCAACAGAAATGTATTTTTATACACTATCATTCCCCCCCCCTTCTTTTTCTTCAATTTACTTCTTGTAGAAATTACTGTTCCCATCATAGTAAAAATTAGGTCATCAAGATAAATGATTAGATCAAAATTGGATGACATTATGAAATTAATGCAATTAATTTATTAAGTGAACCAATTGTAATTTTAAAATTTTATATAAAATTTCATGCTTATAAATATTTATGTAAGTATTATGTTACATGTATTAGCTTACAACATTTATTCAATTCATTCAAGTAACTTTATTTCAATTATAACAGAATTACATGTTTATAGTGTTTTATTTTGTAATTTGTCTGGATTTAGTTTTATTTTTTAATAATTAATATTAAATTCTCGAAAAAATTATTCCTGAATGCTTCATGTATGATTTATAGATGAAAATCCAAGGCCCTTCTTCACCAGAAACAATTTATTGCAATAGTATATATTTTAGGAATTTTACAAATAGAACGATATCTAATGGCAGAAACTGAAATGTAAATTAAAAAATATTTGTCGCTAACAAGAATGTAGAAAATCTTTCTAATAAAATATAAAAGATAATTCTTTAATTTTAATTTTAAAAATGAAAAGAATATACGGAATTGAAGGAAGTAATAGTAAATAGATATTGGAAATCTAAAAATTTCGGGATAAAAGAAATACATCGATATGTTAAAATGAGATGGAAAAACCGCACTTCTTTTGATGAATTTGAGGAATAAGAGTTTAAAATGAAATACATATTTTCTTTTAATTGCAAATAATTTATTTCTTAGTTTCGCTCCCCCTGACGAAGGCTTCTAGGGCACGTGACCTGCCTGCCCTACCCTAGTTACGTCACTGAATGCATTTTAGCACTTCAGAGAAATCTTTTGAATTTTCAATTGACGATGCAGTTATAGTCCAAATGATAGTCCTGTTAGTTGCCCAATTTTGAAATGGTGTGTAAGAGTTCGGAACCGAAGATTATGTTGCATTTTCAACAGTTATTTATTGTTTTATTGTTCACATTTAAATATCAAAGTTCTCACCATTCATTGTTATTATGGTTCACTGAAATTGTGGTTTATTTAATGTATCACTAAATCATCATTTAATTTTTTTTTATGAAAAACATTTGTAAGGACAAAGCAGATATAAAAAGTTTATTTAAGAGAGCTTTTTGTTTAAAGTAATGAAGTTGTAAAGTTCATGCAAAAATTGATTGATTCCCCTGAAAAATTTTGATACAACTTCATTTTCAGAAACGTCATTAAAAAAAATTTAATTATAAATAGTTTAAAAAATCAAATAAAAAATGTAAGAATTATACATAATTTTAGAAGATGACCAAGGCAAGAAAATTGCAAAATATTTAGCTGATTACATAGAAGTATGTTTATTTATGTATCACATTCATAAAACAGGCATAAATAAGTTCTAAGTGTTTGTTCATCAGTTCATTATGAATACTCAACTCTCTCTTTTTTGGGGGGTGGGGGTGGGTCCTCTTCTTTGCTACGTCTATATTATATTCACAATGATATACTTTCTTACGTGAAGTGACAAATGGAGTCAATTCATTAAACTTCACAATTCCACAGCAGGAGGACTTGCGCATGATGTTCTTAAATATATGTTATGTCGTTGCGCCACCAAGTTTTTTTTCTTTTTCTTTCTGCATGTAAGAAAAGCAGTTGATTCCTAAATGAAAATGATGCAATCAGAGTGGTAAAACCAGTGGCGGATTTTGATACAACTTTAGGCCACAGGCGCTAAATTATTCTGAGGCTCTCTTCTAAGTAAATGGTATTAATGATTAGAAAGTAACATGAACTAAACTTATTTGCGCTTTTATCTTCATCTTTATGCTTATTTTATTAATGTGATATACATATGAAATTAATAAAGTTGTTACCCTTTATCTTCATTTGTTATTTTACTTTTCTTATAATAAAAAATGATAGCAAGACAATGATTTATTTCTGTCTTTGAGTACTTTCTAAATGGGACGGACATTACAGTGTCCAAGCATTCAAATTTTGAGACAGGAAAATTTTTCTTGACAAATACTTCAATTTAGTTTTTATTTATTTAAGTTTTTAAGAAAGGCAATTTTATTCAATTAAAAAATGTTTGAGCTCGTAAATTCCCAATTTTTTTAATGAACTATTAGGAGTTTTATTATAAACCAAGAACTGTTGAAGGAAAATATTCCTATTTATATTCCTTTAGAACTAGGATAAACAGTGCCAATGTTCTTAGTCCCATGGACTGAATGGTATTTTTCATTCCATTGCATATATGTATGTTAATTTTTTAGTGAAAATCCAAATTAAAATAATTAAAACAATATTATTAAATTACTGTAATTAATTAAGAATTAAGTTGTTAAATTTATTACTGTCAAAAATAATAATTAAAAATTATTTAATTGATTATATTAATTATTTAAAAATTGCTGACTTAAAAATGTTTCATTGAGAATTTTTAAGCAAAAAAATGTTGGAATAAATTGTAAAAACAAATATTTTATTCTCCACAAAACAGTAAAAAGATGCCAAAGCTTTTCAAACCATTTAAATGTTCTTTAATTATACAATCGGACATTTTTGAAATTAAAAACAATATTATGTGATAGAATTATAAAACAAATCATATTATATATTTATATTTTATTTTATTATATTATCTACAATCTCATTTTGTAACTTGCCTCAAATTGTTTTATACATATTCGGTTAAACTATTTTGGAAATCAATTTTTTTTTCATATATGATGTTTATTGGCATAATAGCAAGAAAGCTCAGCCATTCTTGAATTATAAACAATCTATAAAAGTTTTTCAGTAGTTTCAGTTTCCTGAAACTGCTTGCACTTCTGACCATTAGGCATTTGTAAATTTTCAACGCAACCATTTCATTCGGAAAAGTTGATTGTACCATATTATCATTCACCAGTTCATAAAAATTCTTTGCAGGTACTGTTTTTTCTCCATTTATTTCGAGAAGTTGTAGCATGGAGAAATTAAAATGTACTATTTCACTACCCAATTCAAATTCGATATTCTAAAAAGAAGGTTCTTTAAATTTTTGAGCAGCTTCCTCTTAATTTCAGTGTTCGTTCTTTTTGGAAAATTAACGAAATATTCAAATATAGAATAAACTTCACTATACACTTCAAAACACCACGAAAGTTCTCAGCGAAACATATCTAACACTTAGTTTTTTTCTTTCGTCTAAGTACAACATCTTCCGTACTACTGCCATCGAAATGTTTTTTTCATTTGCCATCATCTCATAATTATCAAGTATTTCTAGAGATATCAATACACCGGTTCAAGTGTTGCCAATTTTCATTAAATCATGAATTCTCCCATCAGAAGTAGAAAAGAAATCTATTCTTTACCTGTGTATCAACCACTTTATGGTATTTTGGTTAATGTATGGTAAAGACTAAATCATGAAACAAATTAAAGAAAAAAACAACTGTGCGCATTTTCATAAAGCTCTATGATTGCAATATGGAAATACTGAAATTATTACTGTCAAATTTGGTTAATCTGCTTACATGGTTATGCAAAGTTCTACAGTTATCAATTCAAAAAGATTCAAAATGAAATAGGATATCATTTAAAAATTGATTATTCTTATGGTTACCAGAGGAAAACTAGCATGAACATGTTATTTTGACTATAGTTTTAACATCGGAATATTTAGAAGATATGTTTATAAATAAAGCAAATGGCAAATATTTCGAGGCTTGGAAATTTTCGATAAGTTAACAAAACTTTCACTTGCAAAATTTTAACTGATATAATTGAAAAACATAACATTTCATGCCAGTTTAAGATTAGTACTATTTAATTAGCAATCTATTCTGCTATGGTTACTATACTAATATTTAAATTTTCTAAAGTAATGGTTTTAAAAGACTTTCTGATAAATTAAAGGAATTATTAGAAATAGAAAGAGTTAATGCATATCAAATACATGATTAATGAACAAATATTTCGCTGATTTATTTCAAAACCATATTTATTGTTTTCTGACAGTGTGGAAAAGCGTAAAATCCTATTACTTCTGGCCATCAAAGTTGTTTAATATATCTCGCCATAAATATAAAACTGCTTCGAAGTCCATCTCAAATTGAATATCAATTTCTTATCATAAATTCCACAACAGTAAAATAGAATATGTGCTCTTTTTTATTTTATTATGAACATTTTATAATAGTTTATATTTGCTGAACTTTCTTAGTTAAAATATAATGGTTTTATAAGTAAATATTTAATACAATAAAGCGTAATATAAGAAAATAAGAATTTTGCTGACCTCTTTCAAAGCAAGTTTAGTTTTAACTGTACAAGTTGTAGTATTTTTCAATGTCTCGCAACTACTTCGACTGAAAAAAAAAACCCGTCTTTGTTGTTACTCCTATTCTTGAACCGTTGGTAATAGTTAGATATTATATGTATATGTATATATGTGTGTGTGTGTGTGTGTGTGTGTGTGTGTGTGTGTGTGTGTGTGTGTGTGTGTGTGTGTGTGTGTGTGTTTATTATCAAAAAGGTATCAAATTTTCACACAATGATTAAAAATTGTATTTAGATGTAGATGTGTATTTTATGTATGAGTGTATTTTATGTATGTAAAAATATGTAAATATGTATTCTATAAAAATATTTAATCTTCCTTTTTAAAGATGATATTTTTATGAAGCCTTAGGTGTGCTTTCAATATATTTAATGCTGACAAACTAAATATGCAACATAAAAAAAGGATAAAAAGTTGCATATTTTTTTATCCATATTTCCATGCGTACTTTTTTTCCAAGAAATGAAGTGCTCATGTTAAATTATGAAATAGTTCTTATATTTGACGAAACAATTTACTGCTTAAACAATAACTGCTAATATGTTATGCATGACATGTATTGATTTATAACGCATATCCATATTTAAAGAAACTAATATTTCAAAATTTATAAAATTAGAATGTTTTATTGTTTAAATGTAACTCAATGAACTTAAATGCATATATTCTCTCTTTTTTTTTTTGAATTTTAAATACTATTTGCAGAAAATAAAGGGGAAAAATCATGAACTAGTTGGTGCGAACAAAAGAAGATAACGTATTAAAAAAAGCGTAAGAGAGAAAAGTTTCAAAAGCGGCATTTAAGTGTCAATAATTTGGTTTGAATAAGTGTTTCTATTCCCATGAATGGGTTAGCTTTAGTAAAAACTCAACCATTTTGCTGAAAGTAATTCTTTTTCTGTTGAATAATAAATACCGTTTAAGTGACTTTTATAACAAAATAAAGAAATTTTCATAATTTCTTTTCGTATTATAAATTTTTATGAAAGCTTTTATATTAAATATATTTTTTAATAATTTTAAAAAATGCATTAATAAACCTCATACTGGGAAATTTAAATAACAATATTATGGAATTTAAAAAAAGGAATTCACATTTTTTTCTTTCATTTAAAAATATTAAATTAATTCAAAATTAAGTAGATGGCAAACACCCACATTAAAATTATCATTTCATTTTTTTAACTATTATTCATTACATTTTGTAATAAATTATGTTCAATTTTCTTTTAAAAAATTTTAACATGTGCATAACATTATCGAATGGATTCTCTTTAAATCCTTCAAAAATAGAAATTAATGAATATTTAATTTATAAAGTTGCATTTTAAATTTTTTTTAAAGCTGCATTTGTTTGTCTCCACATTTTAAAAGATGCTTAGATTTGGCTATCTTCAAAAATTCAGCAAAAAAAGTGCTAATATCTCGTGAGAATAAAATATACAGGAAACGAACACAGAAAGAACATCTCAGGTACTCTATACAACGCAAACTATGTTGTTATAATACAATTAAAGTGACTAATCTCTAGAGTAAGTCAGAGCAATTTTAAATTCTGGTAATGACCATGACAAAATTAATGTCAAAGATTTCATTGAAATGCGCCCATTATCGTTATTTTTACTTATCAGTAAATACCTCATTCTGAAAAAAAAAATGAATATATTTAACGTTAAAAAATTAGTTTCTAAGGAGTTCGGCGTCTTAGATTTTACGACACTTACATTATGGCACCCTCACATGAAAAATACTGTAGAATCAGCTTGATTAAAAAGCCTTAAAAATGACTTTAAAATATATATTTATACCTCGTCTTCATTACTTTTTGGAAACTTTTCAAAATTTAACAACTTAATTTTCTTCGGTTTCTTATTATCTTGACCGACACCTCGGTCTCTACTGTTCCAAATTAATTGCACGTTTTAGTTCTATAACTTCCGAAGGGAATTTCAAAAAATCTAGCATTTAAATGGATTTTATCATGACTGCATAGTTTTGCATATTAACAATAAATTACGTTGTTAAAATATTTTTACCTCACGGCAAGAGCTCAACCGTAATAGTGATTAAAAAAATACCTGGCTTCAAATTCATTCAAGTGTGTGTGTATATATATATAAATACATACAGATGAGAGAGAGAAATGAGAAAAAGTTTTTTTTCTCTTGCCGAGCGAAAACGTTCCGAGTAATCTGTAATAAATCAAAAGATGAGGGATAGAAGTATAGATTAATTCCTGGTATCGGGGCAAAAGTATACGTTCACTTTCCAGAACTGATTCTCTTTAGACAAAAACCAGACATGAAAATATTGAGAAATTCCTAGAAATACAAAAAATAAAATCTAGTGATCGTCTGAATTCTGCTGAATGATAGGTTCTTCATTATTAGCATAGCTAAAGCTGAAAAATCAGCCAAGATTCGAAGAGCATATTTTAAAATTAATCACATCAATTTTTCGAATACATGATTATAACTAAACAGGATATCAATATTATTTTGATAAATAACAAAAAAAAAGTATTTTTATGAAACAATTCAGTTTTTAGAAAAAGAAATTGTGTAAAACCCTTTAATTTTTAGTACATTCAGATGGTCAAACTAAAAGACATTCGTATAAACCATTATTAAAAAAAAATAAAATCTTTTAAAAAAATAGATTCATTAAAAACATTTCAATAAAGTGCGCATCTTTTATTATTTACTATTGTACCAGTGACAGTTGCTCAATCGAGATATAGAAAGTGAACATGAAACATCTAAATTTTTCGTTTAATTATGGTCAGAATAATAAAAAAAAAAAAATAAAAAAAAAAAACTGATTTTATTATTTTATTTTTTAGAACCTTAAGGAATTTTGAATTTTCTTTCCTATCACTGAAGCACAAATGCTGTAAAACTGGTGATGGAAGACTAAATTAATTAGTTGTTTTCCAGAACTGAATAAATGAAAATTCAATCGACAAAAATGAGAAAATTTTACTAAAAAGTACTCTGAACTAGCACCCAATCTAAATTGCAATAAAAATGTTAAGATGTGAGCACAGACATTACAGTATTAAATATTTATTTTTGATTTGATAACTGACATTATTAACGCATTCAAAAAGGAAAAATATTTGAATAATCTTGAAAGCAAAGAAACATTGCTCTCGAGAACATTGTGCCGCTGCAACTACGAAGTCGAGAAAAAAGGGAGACTTACAAAATATAGTTTAAAAAAAAAAGGGTTTAGGAATTATATTGTTCACCTCATAAAACAATTTAAAATAAATTTTCCAAGAAGACATATTCTAATATAAATTTATTATAACATTGACGTCAATATGTATTGTTACTTTTAGAAAATAAGAATCCCAAGACAGGTATTTATTTATCGTGACACAAATTCTGAAAGTCATAAAAACTCTCCGTATGCAGATTCCATTTTTATAACTGAGAAATGTCGATAATAATCCGATTTAACTGCTGAGCGAATTTGCTCATTTCAAAGAAAAAGATATATCGAGACCAATCAGATAATAACCTATCATGAATGAAAATGTTTAAGAAAATAAAGATTTCTCTTTGATAGATAACTCTAAATAATTTTCGACACTGAGAATCCTTAGCTTTTACTGAATCATTTGACTGCTCAGTTCAGAACTGAGATCTAGTTTATTGCTTTTAGGAATGTGTTTAATTAATTATATGAAAATAAGATGTTCTGAAATATTTCCATGAAAAATATTTCTAAAAAATTCATTCTTCTATTATGTATGCCAAAAACTGTAATAATTTAAGTCTTGGGGAAAAAAAAACTTACTTTAAGAATGGATTTATTTGGCTTCACTGAGCAACTGTAAAAGTTAATGGTATTTATATAACTTTTATATTGAATACTAACGAATTTCTTTGATTTTTAAAAAATTCTCTTGAGAGACATTCGAATTAATTTCCAGAAGAATATGTTACGCGGTAAATATTTGAATGGTAAAACGTATTCGTCTAAAAATTGTAAAATCCAGGAACTAATATTTTCAGATTATATCCTTCATTTGATGAGCAAGAGTTTTTTGCGTTTCACCCAATTTTAATTAACTTTCATGCAGATAGCAACATATTCAATCATAATTTTTTTAAAAAAATATTAATATATAATTAGGTAAATATTTGAATGGCAAAACGTATTTGTCTGATAATTGTAAAATCCAGGAACTAATATTTTCAGATTATATTCTTTATTTGATAAGCAAGAGTTTTTTGTGTTTCACCCAATTTTAATTAAGTTTCATGCATATAGCAAAATATTTCATCATAATTTTTTTAAAAAAAACTTATGGCTAATAAAAAACATTCCAACATTTCCAACAGAATGTATGAAATAATTATAAAATTTCATGGGAAACAGAACAAAGTTCATTTCCTTTAAACTGTGCAAATTACAAAGTTTTGTTATTTTTACTTTTTGATTTTTGTCTCGCTAGAAAACGAAGATGGATCATTGTGTGAGTGCAGTAATTATTTCCTTTGGAAATGAGGTCTAAAAAGATTATTTCAGAGAAAATCTGAAAAAAAAATGAATAAAACATTAGTAATCCTCAAATAAAGTATTCATTCCGTTGAAATTGATGAAATAGTGCGTTTTTTATTTATTAACTTTTTTTCCATGAATCATTTTCATTTTCCGATCTTGAATAGTCAGCCAATCACAAGTCTTCTTTTGGTTTCGTTCGTTCGAAATCGGGGCAAGTTATAAGATCGTTGCAGTTCACAAGTCTTCAGTTACCTTAGAAGTTTCATCATTTTAATCTTGGGAAGTTATCGGAATTTTGCAGATAAATATAATTTTCGCATTAATTTCATTTAATAACAGGATTTTAAGGTATGTTACTTGATTTTCTTACTCTTTTTTGACGTTGGTTAAGAAAGTTTTAGTATCGTAATATGAAAGTAGTGAAAATTTCAACGGCACATGCTTGTGCATGGACACTTTTCTCTTTTCTTTTAATGCTAATAAAATAGGTTATATTGTTGTAACGGGTTATGTCTAAAATATTCGCTCAAATAAATAGCATAAAGTTCCATTTTTAAACATCCATGACAGAATGGACAACTTTTATTTGAGTGCAACTTGCCAGTTAGCGAAGTTTAGAATTTCAAAACTAGAGCAAAATAGTGTTTTATTCTGTGCATTTTTTTCTTTAAGGTATGTTACTTGAGTTTCGTATTCTTTTCTAATCTTGAATTTTTTAAGTAAATTTCAGACCTTAGAATGAAAGCAATAGAAATTTCAATGAGTAAAGCTTCTACGGATACATTTATCATCATTTGTTTTAATGCTAATAAAATCGTATATAGTGTAATAATCAACGCATATTTTTAGAATAAATCTTTGAAATATTCGTGAAAAGGAATACCATAAATTTCTACTTCCAAGCATTCGCGATAGAATGAATACTTTTTATTCATTCTAGCAAACTCTGGAATTTCGAAGTAATGCAAAATAACGTTTTATTCTGAGTATGATTTCCTTAAGATTTGTTGCTTGATTTTCTATTACTTTAAAGTATTTTATTAATTAAGATAGTTTTAGTACCATAATTTGAAAATAGCGGAAATGTCAACCAGTCAAGTTTCTACATGGACACTTTTTATTCATTTCCTTTAATACCATTAAGATTGTTCATAATGTAGTAACCATCGTCAATTTTGAGAATAAATCTTTGAAATATTTATGCAAAAGAAAAAATTTTTTTTTTAAACATTCATGACTGTGTGGATAATTTTTAACTGTGCAACGTGCCATTTTAGCAAAGTTTGATATTTAGCACTAACGCAAAATAGTGTTTTTAAATTCTTAGCATCACTTCTTCGAAGAATGTTACTTGATTTTCTTATTCATTTCTAATATTCCATTAGGTAAGAAAGACTAATACCATAGTACGAAAGAAACAGAAATTTCAAAAGGCCAAGCCTCTACTTGAACACTTTTCTGCTTTTCTTTTAATGTCAATAAAATCGAGTATAATGTACTAAGCGATGTATATTTTTAGAATAATTCTTTGAAATATTTATAAAAAAGGAATAATAAAAATTTCTATTTTTAAACATTCATGACAGAATAGAGAATTTGGTATTTTTCAGTTAGCTGAGAGCACGCGTTAGGTCGCCAAATAATTTTGACCGGAGCCACCCCCCCCCCAAATGGCGCCAAGACCTGCGCCAATTTGCATACAAACTTAAGTATATAACTTTTTTTGGCACCAGAATAGTATTTAATACACGATAATTTTTATCTTACAACATCAATTCAAAATAGTGTACTATTGTGGGTATTATTTCTCTAAAGTATGTTTATATGATTTTCTTATTCCTTTCTGATATTCAGTTATGATAGTTAAGATAGTTTTAGTAATGTAGTATGAAAACATTTTGGAAATTTCAACGGGTCAAGTTTCAACATGGATATTTTAAATGATAATAAAATTAGTTATTTTGTAGAACCGACGTATGTATTGAGAATAAATCTTTGATATTTTCGTGGAAAGGAAAAACGTAAATTTCCATTTTAAACATCCGTGATAAAATAGATAATTTTTATTCGTGAAGCATGTTATTTTAGCAAAATTTTCGGATTCACACTAATGTCAAATAGCGCATTATTCTGAAATTTATTTCTCTAAGGTATGTTACTTGAATTTCTTATTCCTTTCTAATATTGAATGAATTAATACAATTTTAGTATCGTTGTATGAAAGCAATGGAAGTATCAACAGGCCAAGTCTTTACCTTAATGGTTTTGTTTTTATTTAAATGCCAAATTTCGGCTATAGTATAATAAAAGATGAATATATTTAGAATAAATCTTTGAAATATGCGAGAAAAGGAATAGCATAAATTTCCTTTTCTAAACATTTATGATAGAATGGATAGTTGGTATCCTTACAACATGCTATATTAGTAATGACAGGGATTTAAAACAAATGAAAAATAGTGCTTTATTCTGAGTATTATTACTCTAAAATATGATTACTTGATTTCCTTATTCCTTTCTAATATTTATTGAGCTAAGACAGTTTTATGACTGTAGTATGAAAGCAGCAGAAATATCAACTGGCTAAGCGTTTGCGTGAGCAATTTTCTTCCTTTTTTTTAATGCCAGTAGAATTAATTATAGTGTACTAACCGCTGTATGTTTGAGAATATATCTTTCAAATATGCCTGAAAAAGAATAACATAAATTTCCATTCATTACAGAATGTATAATTTATATCAGTGAAACCTGTCGTGTTAGTGAAATTTGGGATTTAAAATTAACGCAATATATTGTTTTATTCTGAGCTTTATTTATAGTTAAATATCAGTTAATTTTTTGCATTTTGTTTTATCTTAGTACTGTTATTTGGTTGCTTGGAATTTCCATTTCGTAATTGCGCCTTATTCTTTTCTAATAATAAAAGGAAAATAAAGGTTTCAAGTAATAAAGCATTAAAGTTGCTTGTCTAGGCTGATAATACTGATTCGATAACTTGCAATACATAGCATTATTATGTGGATTTTTCAGTATATTTTCTTAGAAAAATTGTGGATAGAGTTTATTTATTACAATGAAATTTAATCAGTTAGAAATAAGTAAATTTTATACAAATTTTTACACCCTTAAATTATCAAAAATTCTTGAGTTTATTCCAAATTGTGTCAATTTTTATGAATTATATGTTTCAAGTAGAATTAGTTAAGTCTAATTTAAAGTTTTTGATATTTAATATATGTTTAATTGCTCTTTCAGTGAAAGTGGAAGTTTTTAAAATTGCTAGATTCTAAGTTTTGTTAGATTGATCTGCAATAGTTACAAATTAAAATTATTTCTCAAATGTAAGTTATCTAAGTGATGGAAATTCAGATAATTGTGTCAAGAACAATTAGTATAAAATAAAAGATTATAAAAGCTTTAATAAACACTGTAAGCTAATTATTCTTTAATTTTTGTTTTAAAGCATGATTTGTAATTGTTATTTGAGAATTTTTGTAGTCTGTAAATAAGAAATGAAAAAATTCTTGCTGAAGAAGTTTTTTTTTTTTTTTTTTTTTTTTAAAGAAATTGAATTTTTTTAATTTTTTTTTTATTGAACATTTATAAATTCCCCGTGCACCACAAAGTATCACACGGGGCTTACAGAAGTAAGTATGTAACACATTATAAAAAGAAAAAGAAGAAAATGTAACAGTTATGAAGGATTACAGATGTCAACAATAAATTTACAGAAACTTTCAAAAGCACTTCTAGTGGAAATAAGTTGGTGAAACTCTGTAGGCCAATTTATATTCATGTGCTTGAGAGCCAGTCTTAGGATCTGTCTTTCTTTGACAAACTTGGAACATAGAAGGAGCACATGTTCAACATTTTCCTCCCCACCAATATTACAATCGCAGGAAGATGACTGAAACAAATTAAATTTGTACAAATAACTTTTAAAGTTGCCATGACCAGTTAGAAATTGGGTTATTTTGTAATTAGTATAAAAATGATGGCATAACAGTCTCTTATTAATGGATGGAAAAAACTTCTTTGTTAAGCTCCCTTTATTTGAAAGGAGATATTCTTGATTCCAAGACTCCACCATTTTTTTCTCTCGTAATCTTCTTGTAAAAGGATTTAGGAATATTAACGTCAATGTCGATTTTGCGCTTAGTGGCAGCTTTTGCAAGCCAATCGGCCCGCTCATTTCCATAAATGCCCGTGTGCCCACGAAAGAATGCAAAAACTATTGAGATATTTTTATCTTTCAGGCTTTTAATTTGCTTTTGGATTTCAACGATTATGTTGTGAGACGAAGAAATACACTTCAGAGAATCCAAGGATGATAGAGAATCGGTACAAATAAGATAGTCTGAGATTACACTATTTTGTTCAGCGATCCATTTGATGGCGAAGTTTAAGCATAAGAGTTCAGCTACAAAAACTGTGCATTCATCACGAATTCTGAATTGTAAGTGCTCGGATTCAATACCACCCCTGAAAACAACAAATGCGAAACCAACTCTACCATCAATTTAGCAAATTACAGGAAAAACATCCTTGGTTTTATCACTAAATGATGTTAGTGGTAATACCAAGGGCGTTTTTCCTGTTATTTGCTATACTGATGGCAGTAAAATTGATGGTAGAGTTGGTTTCGCATTTGTTGTTTTCAGGGGTGGTATTGAATCCGAGCACTTACAATTCAGAATTCGTGATGAATGCACAGTTTTTGTAGCTGAACTCATATGCTTAAACTTCGCCATCAAATGGATCGCTGAACAAAATAGTGTAATCTCAGACTATCTTATTTGTACCGATTCTCTATCATCCTTGGATTCTCTGAAGTATATTTCTTCGTCTAACAACATAATCGTTGAAATCCAAAAGCAAATTAAAAGCCTGAAAGATAAAAATATCTCAATAGTTTTTGCATTCTTTCGTGGGCACACGGGCATTTATGGAAATGAGCGGGCCGATTGGCTTGCAAAAGCTGCCACTAAGCGCAAAATCGACATTGACGTTAATATTCCTAAATCCTTTTACAAGAAGATTACGAGAGAAAAAAATGGTGGAGTCTTGGAATCAAGAATATCTCCTTTCAAATAAAGGGAGCTTAACAAAGAAGTTTTTTCCATCCATTAATAAGAGACTGTTATGCCATCATTTTTATACTAATTACAAAATAACCCAATTTCTAACTGGTCATGGCAACTTTAAAAGTTATTTGTACAAATTTAATTTGTTTCAGTCATCTTCCTGCGATTGTAATATTGGTGGGGAGGAAAATGTTGAACATGTGCTCCTTCTATGTTCCAAGTTTGTCAAAGAAAGACAGATCCTAAGACTGGCTCTCAAGCACATGAATATAAATTGGCCTACAGAGTTTCACCAACTTATTAACTAGAAGTGCTTTTGAAAGTTTCTGTAAATTTATTGTTGACATCTGTAATCCTTCATAACTGTTACATTTTCTTCTTTTTCTTTTTATAATGTGTTACATACTTACTTCTGTAAGCCCCGTGTGATACTTTGTGGTGCACGGGGAATTTATAAATGTTCAATAAAAAAAAAAATTAAAAAAATTCAATTTCTTTAAAAAAAAAAAAAAAAAAAAAAAAAAAAAAAAAAAAACTTCTTCAGCAAGAATTTTTTCATTTCTTATTTACAGACTACAAAAATTCTCAAATAACAATTACAAATCATGCTTTAAAACAAAAATTAAAGAATAATTAGCTTACAGTGTTATTAAAGCTTTTATAATCTTTTATTTTATACTAATTGTTCTTGACACAATTATCTGAATTTCCATCACTTAGATAACTTACATTTTCAACTTCAATTCAATTTGAAATGAAGTTGCAATTCAATTGAAATACTTAAAAAATTGAATTGCTAATTGATTTGCAACTTCTGAAAGGAAGTAGCATAATTCCCTTAAGTAAAATAGAATATTCTGTAGTGTATAAGTTAATTTTCTAAATAAGGGGAAAAAAACATATTTTCTGTTTTTCTACAATTCTTAAATTTTCTTTCATTTTAAAAAATAGTCATTCAGGTATTTCAAAGTCAAATCAAGTATGAAATTGATTCTAAGTGAAGAGATCAATAAATATATTAAGATTATAAATTAGGATTACTTCACTTTACTTCTGACTATTTCTTAAATCTTTTTTCATTGTTTACTATTTGTATACCAATATATACAACAAACAAGAGGAGCATTCTTTTTTCTTCTATTGTTAGTGAATTCATTTTATCGCATGTTACTATATAATTTGTAATTTGAAGCATTTATGCCTAAGAAAAGAATTATATCATCTTTTCATTGATTTATGAGAATTTTCCCTTTTAGTATGAAGCACTTATGAGGTTTTGAAAGCACCCAATTTTTCCAAGTTATACTTATCATTATTTTTTTTCTGTAATATTTTGTTGTTAACTTTTAAAGAAATATATATGAGTAAGAAAACGAGTAAGAAAATGAATCAATAACTAATGATAAATAAAAAAGTGAATTAAATTTTGGATGATGAGAAATCAGCTAACATCACTTGCTTGTAAGCTTCTTTATCTTAAAATAGTTAACAGAATGAGATCAAAGTTTGTTATTAGACTTTCAATGGCAAAGGGAAATGAATTTCTTAAAAAATTTTAGCATCAAATGTCACTGATGGGAAAACTTTTAAAAATGTTAAAACCCAAAGTCAGAATTGAGTACAATGAAATATTTGCTTTGATTTCTAGCAAAATGGTTTATGTAAATTTTTGTTCATCGACGTTTTTATAGCCCAACCAATGTTTTAAGCCAATGCCTAGTAGATCATCGAAAGTTCGAGAATTCTGTGACTTAAATTCCTGACAGAAAATCGGTCAGCTCCCAAAAATAAATTTAAAAAAATAAAATAATCCTTAGCAATAAAATGCTTGATTATGAAAAAAAAAATTAAAAAAACAAACAAACAGGAAAATCTAAAGGAATATAAATAATATATTTTGATATAAGTTTTACTGTTTTCTTTCTGGCTAAGACCATATGTATGGTGCAGTATGGCCTTCTCTGTCTCTTGTGCCATTAAAACCAATAACCCAATCCTTCTGGCTACATCCTATTCATTTGTCGGATTCAAAGAAATATTTTCTATGCAGTAAAAATAGGGAAGAATATTTATGAAGAAACTTTTAATGTCAATAAAATCGAGTATAATGTACTAAGCGATGTATATTTTTAGAATAATTCTTTGAAATATTTATAAAAAAGGAATAATAAAAATTTCTATTTTTAAACATTCATGACAGAATAGAGAATTTGGTATTTTTCAGTTAGCTGAGAGCACGCGTTAGGTCGCCAAATAATTTTGACCGGAGCCACCCCCCCCCCAAATGGCGCCAAGACCTGCGCCAATTTGCATACAAACTTAAGTATATAACTTTTTTTGGCACCAGAATAGTATTTAATACACGATAATTTTTATCTTACAACATCAATTCAAAATAGTGTACTATTCTGGGTATTATTTCTCTAAAGTATGTTTATATGATTTTCTTATTCCTTTCTGATATTCAGTTATGATAGTTAAGATAGTTTTAGTAATGTAGTATGAAAACATTTTGGAAATTTCAACGGGTCAAGTTTCAACATGGATATTTTAAATGATAATAAAATTAGTTATTTTGTAGAACCGACGTATGTATTGAGAATAAATCTTTGATATTTTCGTGGAAAGGAAAAACGTAAATTTCCATTTTAAACATCCGTGATAAAATAGATAATTTTTATTCGTGAAGCATGTTATTTTAGCAAAATTTCGGATTCACACTAATGTCAAATAGCGCATTATTCTGAAATTTATTTCTCTAAGGTATGTTACTTGAATTTCTTATTCCTTTCTAATATTGAATGAATTAATACAATTTTAGTATCGTTGTATGAAAGCAATGGAAGTATCAACAGGCCAAGTCTTTACCTTAATGGTTTTGTTTTTATTTAAATGCCAAAAATTCGGCTATAGTATAATAAAAGATGAATATATTTAGAATAAATCTTTGAAATATGCGAGAAAAGGAATAGCATAAATTTCCTTTTCTAAACATTTATGATAGAATGGATAGTTGGTATCCTTACAACATGCTATATTAGTAATGACAGGGATTTAAAACAAATGAAAAATAGTGCTTTATTCTGAGTATTATTACTCTAAAATATGATTACTTGATTTCCTTATTCCTTTCTAATATTTATTGAGCTAAGACAGTTTTATGACTGTAGTATGAAAGCAGCAGAAATATCAACTGGCTAAGCGTTTGCGTGAGCAATTTTCTTCCTTTTTTTTAATGCCAGTAGAATTAATTATAGTGTACTAACCGCTGTATGTTTGAGAATATATCTTTCAAATATGCCTGAAAAAGAATAACATAAATTTCCATTCATTACAGAATGTATAATTTATATCAGTGAAACCTGTCGTGTTAGTGATATTTGGGATTTAAAATTAACGCAATATATTGTTTTATTCTGAGCTTTATTTATAGTTAAATATCAGTTAATTTTTTGCATTTTGTTTTATCTTAGTACTGTTATTTGGTTGCTTGGAATTTCCATTTCGTAATTGCGCCTTATTCTTTTCTAATAATAAAAGGAAAATAAAGGTTTCAAGTAATAAAGCATTAAAGTTGCTTGTCTAGGCTGATAATACTGATTCGATAACTTGCAATACATAGCATTATTATGTGGATTTTTCAGTATATTTTCTTAGAAAAATTGTGGATAGAGTTTATTTATTACAATGAAATTTAATCAGTTAGAAATAAGTAAATTTTATACAAATTTTTACACCCTTAAATTATCAAAAATTCTTGAGTTTATTCCAAATTGTGTCAATTTTTATGAATTATATGTTTCAAGTAGAATTAGTTAAGTCTAATTTAAAGTTTTTGATATTTAATATATGTTTAATTGCTCTTTCAGTGAAAGTGGAAGTTTTTAAAATTGCTAGATTCTAAGTTTTGTTAGATTAATCTGCAATAGTTACAAATTAAAATTATTTCTCAAATGTAAGATATCTAAGTGATGGAAATTCAGATAATTGTGTCAAGAACAATTAGTATAAAATAAAAGATTATAAAAGCTTTAATAAACACTGTAAGCTAATTATTCTTTAATTTTTGTTTTAAAGCATGATTTGTAATTGTTATTTGAGAATTTTTGTAGTCCGTAAATAAGAAATGAAAAAATTCTTGCTGAAGAAGTTTTTTTTTTTTTTTTTTAAGAAATTGAATTTTTTTTTTTATTGAACATTTATAAATTCCCCGTGCACCACAAAGTATCACACGGGGCTTACAGAAGTAAGTATGTAACACATTATAAAAAGAAAAAGAAGAAAATGTAACAGTTATGAAGGATTACAGATGTCAACAATAAATTTACAGAAACTTTCAAAAGCACTTCTAGTGGAAATAAGTTGGTGAAACTCTGTAGGCCAATTTATATTCATGTGCTTGAGAGCCAGTCTTAGGATCTGTCTTTCTTTGACAAACTTGGAACATAGAAGGAGCACATGTTCAACATTTTCCTCCCCACCAATATTACAATCGCAGGAAGATGACTGAAACAAATTAAATTTGTACAAATAACTTTTAAAGTTGCCATGACCAGTTAGAAATTGGGTTATTTTGTAATTAGTATAAAAATGATGGCATAACAGTCTCTTATTAATGGATGGAAAAAACTTCTTTGTTAAGCTCCCTTTATTTGAAAGGAGATATTCTTGATTCCAAGACTCCACCATTTTTTTCTCTCGTAATCTTCTTGTAAAAGGATTTAGGAATATTAACGTCAATGTCGATTTTGCGCTTAGTGGCAGCTTTTGCAAGCCAATCGGCCCGCTCATTTCCATAAATGCCCGTGTGCCCACGAAAGAATGCAAAAACTATTGAGATATTTTTATCTTTCAGGCTTTTAATTTGCTTTTGGATTTCAACGATTATGTTGTGAGACGAAGAAATACACTTCAGAGAATCCAAGGATGATAGAGAATCGGTACAAATAAGATAGTCTGAGATTACACTATTTTGTTCAGCGATCCATTTGATGGCGAAGTTTAAGCATAAGAGTTCAGCTACAAAAACTGTGCATTCATCACGAATTCTGAATTGTAAGTGCTCGGATTCAATACCACCCCTGAAAACAACAAATGCGAAACCAACTCTACCATCAATTTAGCAAATTACAGGAAAAACATCCTTGGTTTTATCACTAAATGATGTTAGTGGTAATACCAAGGGCGTTTTTCCTGTTATTTGCTATACTGATGGCAGTAAAATTGATGGTAGAGTTGGTTTCGCATTTGTTGTTTTCAGGGGTGGTATTGAATCCGAGCACTTACAATTCAGAATTCGTGATGAATGCACAGTTTTTGTAGCTGAACTCATATGCTTAAACTTCGCCATCAAATGGATCGCTGAACAAAATAGTTTAATCTCAGACTATCTTATTTGTACCGATTCTCTATCATCCTTGGATTCTCTGAAGTATATTTCTTCGTCTAACAACATAATCGTTGAAATCCAAAAGCAAATTAAAAGCCTGAAAGATAAAAATATCTCAATAGTTTTTGCATTCTTTCGTGGGCACACGGGCATTTATGGAAATGAGCGGGCCGATTGGCTTGCAAAAGCTGCCACTAAGCGCAAAATCGACATTGACGTTAATATTCCTAAATCCTTTTACAAGAAGATTACGAGAGAAAAAAATGGTGGAGTCTTGGAATCAAGAATATCTCCTTTCAAATAAAGGGAGCTTAACAAAGAAGTTTTTTCCATCCATTAATAAGAGACTGTTATGCCATCATTTTTATACTAATTACAAAATAACCCAATTTCTAACTGGTCATGGCAACTTTAAAAGTTATTTGTACAAATTTAATTTGTTTCAGTCATCTTCCTGCGATTGTAATATTGGTGGGGAGGAAAATGTTGAACATGTGCTCCTTCTATGTTCCAAGTTTGTCAAAGAAAGACAGATCCTAAGACTGGCTCTCAAGCACATGAATATAAATTGGCCTACAGAGTTTCACCAACTTATTTCCACTAGAAGTGCTTTTGAAAGTTTCTGTAAATTTATTGTTGACATCTGTAATCCTTCATAACTGTTACATTTTCTTCTTTTTCTTTTTATAATGTGTTACATACTTACTTCTGTAAGCCCCGTGTGATACTTTGTGGTGCACGGGGAATTTATAAATGTTCAATAAAAAAAAAAATTAAAAAAAATTCAATTTCTTAAAAAAAAACAAAAAAAAAAAAACTTCTTCAGCAAGAATTTTTTCATTTCTTATTTACAGACTACAAAAATTCTCAAATAACAATTACAAATCATGCTTTAAAACAAAAATTAAAGAATAATTAGCTTACAGTGTTATTAAAGCTTTTATAATCTTTTATTTTATACTAATTGTTCTTGACACAATTATCTGAATTTCCATCACTTAGATAACTTACATTTTCAACTTCAATTCAATTTGAAATGAAGTTGCAATTCAATTGAAATACTTAAAAAATTGAATTGCTAATTGATTTGCAACTTCTGAAAGGAAGTAGCATAATTCCCTTAAGTAAAATAGAATATTCTGTAGTGTATAAGTTAATTTTCTAAATAAGGGGAAAAAAACATATTTTCTGTTTTTCTACAATTCTTAAATTTTCTTTCATTTTAAAAAATAGTCATTCAGGTATTTCAAAGTCAAATCAAGTATGAAATTGATTCTAAGTGAAGAGATCAATAAATATATTAAGATTATAAATTAGGATTACTTCACTTTACTTCTGACTATTTCTTAAATCTTTTTTCATTGTTTACTATTTGTATACCAATATATACAACAAACAAGAGGGGCATTCTTTTTTCTTCTATTGTTAGTGAATTCATTTTATCGCATGTTACTATATAATTTGTAATTTGAAGCATTTATGCCTAAGAAAAGAATTATATCATCTTTTCATTGATTTATGAGAATTTTCCCTTTTAGTATGAAGCACTTATGAGGTTTTGAAAGCACCCAATTTTTCCAAGTTATACTTATCATTATTTTTTTTCTGTAATATTTTGTTGTTAACTTTTAAAGAAATATATATGAGTAAGAAAACGAGTAAGAAAATGAATCAATAACTAATGATAAATAAAAAAGTGAATTAAATTTTGGATGATGAGAAATCAGCTAACATCACTTGCTTGTAAGCTTCTTTATCTTAAAATAGTTAACAGAATGAGATCAAAGTTTGTTATTAGACTTTCAATGGCAAAGGGAAATGAATTTCTTAAAAAATTTTAGCATCAAATGTCACTGATGGGAAAACTTTTAAAAATGTTAAAACCCAAAGTCAGAATTGAGTACAATGAAATATTTGCTTTGATTTCTAGCAAAATGGTTTATGTAAATTTTTTGTTCATCGACGTTTTTATAGCCCAACCAATGTTTTAAGCCAATGCCTAGTAGATCATCGAAAGTTCGAGAATTCTGTGACTTAAATTCCTGACAGAAAATCGGTCAGCTCCCAAAAATAAATTTAAAAAAATAAAATAATCCTTAGCAATAAAATACTTGATTATGAAAAAAAAAATTAAAAAAACAAACAAACAGGAAAATCTAAAGGAATATAAATAATATATTTTGATATAAGTTTTACTGTTTTCTTTCTGGCTAAGACCATATGTATGGTGCAGTATGGCCTTCTCTGTCTCTTGTGCCATTAAAACCAATAACCCAATCCTTCTGGCTACATCCTATTCATTTGTCGGATTCAAAGAAATATTTTCTATGCAGTAAAAATAGGGAAGAATATTTATGAAGAAACTTTTAATGTCAATAAAATCGAGTATAATGTACTAAGCGATGTATATTTTTAGAATAATTCTTTGAAATATTTATAAAAAAGGAATAATAAAAATTTCTATTTTTAAACATTCATGACAGAATAGAGAATTTGGTATTTTTCAGTTAGCTGAGAGCACGCGTTAGGTCGCCAAATAATTTTGACCGGAGCCACCCCCCCCCAAATGGCGCCAAGACCTGCGCCAATTTGCATACAAACTTAAGTATATAACTTTTTTTGGCACCAGAATAGTATTTAATACACGATAATTTTTATCTTACAACATCAATTCAAAATAGTGTACTATTCTGGGTATTATTTCTCTAAAGTATGTTTATATGATTTTCTTATTCCTTTCTGATATTCAGTTATGATAGTTAAGATAGTTTTAGTAATGTAGTATGAAAACATTTTGGAAATTTCAACGGGTCACGTTTCAACATGGATATTTTAAATGATAATAAAATTAGTTATTTTGTAGAACCGACGTATGTATTGAGAATAAATCTTTGATATTTTCGTGGAAAGGAAAAACGTAAATTTCCATTTTAAACATCCGTGATAAAATAGATAATTTTTATTCGTGAAGCATGTTATTTTAGCAAAATTTCGGATTCACACTAATGTCAAATAGCGCATTATTCTGAAATTTATTTCTCTAAGGTATGTTACTTGAATTTCTTATTCCTTTCTAATATTGAATGAATTAATACAATTTTAGTATCGTTGTATGAAAGCAATGGAAGTATCAACAGGCCAAGTCTTTACCTTAATGGTTTTGTTTTTATTTAAATGCCAAAAATTCGGCTATAGTATAATAAAAGATGAATATATTTAGAATAAATCTTTGAAATATGCGAGAAAAGGAATAGCATAAATTTCCTTTTCTAAACATTTATGATAGAATGGATAGTTGGTATCCTTACAACATGCTATATTAGTAATGACAGGGATTTAAAACAAATGAAAAATAGTGCTTTATTCTGAGTATTATTACTCTAAAATATGATTACTTGATTTCCTTATTCCTTTCTAATATTTATTGAGCTAAGACAGTTTTATGACTGTAGTATGAAAGCAGCAGAAATATCAACTGGCTAAGCGTTTGCGTGAGCAATTTTCTTCCTTTTTTTTAATGCCAGTAGAATTAATTATAGTGTACTAACCGCTGTATGTTTGAGAATATATCTTTCAAATATGCCTGAAAAAGAATAACATAAATTTCCATTCATTACAGAATGTATAATTTATATCAGTGAAACCTGTCGTGTTAGTGATATTTGGGATTTAAAATTAACGCAATATATTGTTTTATTCTGAGCTTTATTTATAGTTAAATATCAGTTAATTTTTTGCATTTTGTTTTATCTTAGTACTGTTATTTGGTTGCTTGGAATTTCCATTTCGTAATTGCGCCTTATTCTTTTCTAATAATAAAAGGAAAATAAAGGTTTCAAGTAATAAAGCATTAAAGTTGCTTGTCTAGGCTGATAATACTGATTCGATAACTTGCAATACATAGCATTATTATGTGGATTTTTCAGTATATTTTCTTAGAAAAATTGTGGATAGAGTTTATTTATTACAATGAAATTTAATCAGTTAGAAATAAGTAAATTTTATACAAATTTTTACACCCTTAAATTATCAAAAATTCTTGAGTTTATTCCAAATTGTGTCAATTTTTATGAATTATATGTTTCAAGTAGAATTAGTTAAGTCTAATTTAAAGTTTTTGATATTTAATATATGTTTAATTGCTCTTTCAGTGAAAGTGGAAGTTTTTAAAATTGCTAGATTCTAAGTTTTGTTAGATTAATCTGCAATAGTTACAAATTAAAATTATTTCTCAAATGTAAGATATCTAAGTGATGGAAATTCAGATAATTGTGTCAAGAACAATTAGTATAAAATAAAAGATTATAAAAGCTTTAATAAACACTGTAAGCTAATTATTCTTTAATTTTTGTTTTAAAGCATGATTTGTAATTGTTATTTGAGAATTTTTGTAGTCCGTAAATAAGAAATGAAAAAATTCTTGCTGAAGAAGTTTTTTTTTTTTTTTTTTAAGAAATTGAATTTTTTTTTTTATTGAACATTTATAAATTCCCCGTGCACCACAAAGTATCACACGGGGCTTACAGAAGTAAGTATGTAACACATTATAAAAAGAAAAAGAAGAAAATGTAACAGTTATGAAGGATTACAGATGTCAACAATAAATTTACAGAAACTTTCAAAAGCACTTCTAGTGGAAATAAGTTGGTGAAACTCTGTAGGCCAATTTATATTCATGTGCTTGAGAGCCAGTCTTAGGATCTGTCTTTCTTTGACAAACTTGGAACATAGAAGGAGCACATGTTCAACATTTTCCTCCCCACCAATATTACAATCGCAGGAAGATGACTGAAACAAATTAAATTTGTACAAATAACTTTTAAAGTTGCCATGACCAGTTAGAAATTGGGTTATTTTGTAATTAGTATAAAAATGATGGCATAACAGTCTCTTATTAATGGATGGAAAAAACTTCTTTGTTAAGCTCCCTTTATTTGAAAGGAGATATTCTTGATTCCAAGACTCCACCATTTTTTTCTCTCGTAATCTTCTTGTAAAAGGATTTAGGAATATTAACGTCAATGTCGATTTTGCGCTTAGTGGCAGCTTTTGCAAGCCAATCGGCCCGCTCATTTCCATAAATGCCCGTGTGCCCACGAAAGAATGCAAAAACTATTGAGATATTTTTATCTTTCATGCTTTTAATTTGCTTTTGGATTTCAACGATTATGTTGTGAGACGAAGAAATACACTTCAGAGAATCCAAGGATGATAGAGAATCGGTACAAATAAGATAGTCTGAGATAACACTATTTTGTTCAGCGATCCATTTGATGGCGAAGTTTAAGCATAAGAGTTCAGCTACAAAAACTGTGCATTCATCACGAATTCTGAATTGTATGTGCTCGGATTCAATACCACCCCTGAAAACAACAAATGCGAAACCAACTCTACCATCAATTTAGCAAATTACAGGAAAAACATCCTTGGTTTTATCACTAAATGATGTTAGTGGTAATACCAAGGGCGTTTTTCCTGTTATTTGCTATACTGATGGCAGTAAAATTGATGGTAGAGTTGGTTTCGCATTTGTTGTTTTCAGGGGTGGTATTGAATCCGAGCACTTACAATTCAGAATTCGTGATGAATGCACAGTTTTTGTAGCTGAACTCATATGCTTAAACTTCGCCATCAAATGGATCGCTGAACAAAATAGTGTAATCTCAGACTATCTTATTTGTACCGATTCTCTATCATCCTTGGATTCTCTGAAGTATATTTCTTCGTCTAACAACATAATCGTTGAAATCCAAAAGCAAATTAAAAGCCTGAAAGATAAAAATATCTCAATAGTTTTTGCATTCTTTCGTGGGCACACGGGCATTTATGGAAATGAGCGGGCCGATTGGCTTGCAAAAGCTGCCACTAAGCGCAAAATCGACATTGACGTTAATATTCCTAAATCCTTTTACAAGAAGATTACGAGAGAAAAAAATGGTGGAGTCTTGGAATCAAGAATATCTCCTTTCAAATAAAGGGAGCTTAACAAAGAAGTTTTTTCCATCCATTAATAAGAGACTGTTATGCCATCATTTTTATACTAATTACAAAATAACCCAATTTCTAACTGGTCATGGCAACTTTAAAAGTTATTTGTACAAATTTAATTTGTTTCAGTCATCTTCCTGCGATTGTAATATTGGTGGGGAGGAAAATGTTGAACATGTGCTCCTTCTATGTTCCAAGTTTGTCAAAGAAAGACAGATCCTAAGACTGGCTCTCAAGCACATGAATATAAATTGGCCTACAGAGTTTCACCAACTTATTTCCACTAGAAGTGCTTTTGAAAGTTTCTGTAAATTTATTGTTGACATCTGTAATCCTTCATAACTGTTACATTTTCTTCTTTTTCTTTTTATAATGTGTTACATACTTACTTCTGTAAGCCCCGTGTGATACTTTGTGGTGCACGGGGAATTTATAAATGTTCAATAAAAAAAAAATTTAAAAAAATTCAATTTCTTAAAAAAAAAAAAAAAAAAAAAAAAACTTCTTCAGCAAGAATTTTTTCATTTCTTATTTACAGACTACAAAAATTCTCAAATAACAATTACAAATCATGCTTTAAAACAAAAATTAAAGAATAATTAGCTTACAGTGTTTATTAAAGCTTTTATAATCTTTTATTTTATACTATTTGTTCTTGACACAATTATCTGAATTTCCATCACTTAGATAACTTACATTTTCAACTTCAATTCAATTTGAAATGAAGTTGCAATTCAATTGAAATACTTAAAAAATTGAATTGCTAATTGATTTGCAACTTCTGAAAGGAAGTAGCATAATTCCCTTAAGTAAAATAGAATATTCTGTAGTGTATAAGTTAATTTTCTAAATAAGGGGAAAAAAACATATTTTCTGTTTTTCTACAATTCTTAAATTTTCTTTCATTTTAAAAAATAGTCATTCAGGTATTTCAAAGTCAAATCAAGTATGAAATTGATTCTAAGTGAAGAGATCAATAAATATATTAAGATTATAAATTAGGATTACTTCACTTTACTTCTGACTATTTCTTAAATATTTTTTCATTGTTTACTATTTGTATACCAATATATACAACAAACAAGAGGGGCATTCTTTTTTCTTCTATTGTTAGTGAATTCATTTTATCGCATGTTACTATATAATTTGTAATTTGAAGCATTTATGCGTAAGAAAAGAATTATATCATCTTTTCATTGATTTATGGGAATTTTCCCTTTTAGTATGAAGCACTTATGAGGTTTTGAAAGCACCCAATTTTTCCAAGTTATACTTATCATTATTTTTTTTCTGTAATATTTTGTTGTTAACTTTTAAAGAAATATATATGAGTAAGAAAACGAGTAAGAAAATGAATCAATAACTAATGATAAATAAAAAAGTGAATTAAATTTTAGATGATGAGAAATCAGCTAACATCACTTGCTTGTAAGCTTCTTTATCTTAAAATAGTTAACAGAATGAGATCAAAGTTTGTTATTAGACTTTCAATGGCAAAGGGAAATGAATTTCTTAAAAAATTTTAGCATCAAATGTCACTGATGGGAAAACTTTTAAAAATGTTAAAACCCAAAGTCAGAATTGAGTACAATGAAATATTTGCTTTGATTTCTAGCAAAATGGTTTATGTAAATTTTTGTTCATCGACGTTTTTATAGCCCAACCAATGTTTTAAGCCAATGCCTAGTAGATCATCGAAAGTTCGAGAATTCTGTGACTTAAATTCCTGACAGAAAATCGGTCAGCTCCCAAAAATAAATTTAAAAAAATAAAATAATCCTTAGCAATAAAATGCTTGATTATGAAAAAAAAAATTAAAAAAACAAACAAACAGGAAAATCCAAAGGAATATAAATAATATATTTTGATATAACTTTTACTGTTTTCTTTCTGGCTAAGACCATATGTATGGTGCAGTATGGCCTTCTCTGTCTCTTGTGCCATTAAAACCAATAACCCAATCCTTCTGGCTACATCCTATTCATTTGTCGGATTCAAAGAAATATTTTCTATGCAGTAAAAATAGAGAAGAATATTTATGAAGAAACTTACTTTTTTAAAACAAATTAATTTTTTTAAATGAATGGTTTTTTTTTATACGAAACATTGACCGAAAAGTTAAATATGGGCCTATTCGCGACATTTATTTTCTTTCGGTATATATTAAGATTTTTTTTTTTTTTTTTTTCAATTTGAAACTAAGTTTCGAAACTATGCCTACCCTGTATTATCTGGGGCGCCTTTAACTCGTGATTAAAGCAAAAACCTATTATATTTTAAGTTCGTTTTCAAAGTGTATTTACTTTTCTCGTAGTTATCTTGTATAAAGAATATATTACACTTATTTTCATGTGTTTTCAATTCAGGTTTTAATTTATTTCATATTAATAAATGATAAAATTATAAACTCTTGTAAATTTAAAGGTTTTTCTTTTTGATATGATTTATTCTTGATACAGAAAATGATTTTAGAAAAATTGTAACGCCTATTTTCATCTTTTTGTAGTTGCTACTTTTTATAAATGCCCAGATCATGTATTGTTAAACGTATAACATTAAAGTGATAAAAAAAATAGTCTTAATGTTTCGGATTCTTTTCCTTAAATTACTTATATAAGACTTATATATATCTTAATTATATTACTTATATAAGACTTATATTACTTATATATATCTTCCTTAAATTACTTATATAATGAATCGCAATAATCTATACATCTATATAACATCTCAAAAAGCTCATTAACATAGATTTTTTCTATTTTGAATTCAAACAAAATCTGTATATCGATTCCTCTTTTTTTTTGTTTGTTTTTTTGAAATATTAAACTTACTTTACTGTAACTAGACCCACCACTTTGGCGCTTTTACCATTGTTAATTTGCTGTATTCAGACATTTTCAGTTTTGCTTTTATTAAAAGCAAAAATTTTAATATGCATGCGCAGTAATTGACATTAAACTATGTCTTTTAAAATTGTTTAATTTTTTTAAATGTTGGGTCCATGTTCATATTTCAGTACTTTTAAGATTTTAATGTACCCAGTTAACATATTATGAGCCTTTTTTTATTATTATATTTTTTTCAGTTTGAGTTCGTTGAATAAAATTTTACTTCTCTTGCGATGTTTGCCAGTTTTATAGCATATTTTATCGCACCAACTTTAAAGCCATACTTTTTAAAATGCATCAGTACATTTCCTGTTAGTTTCTCTATTTTTAACTCTTTCATTTAAAAATATTTAGAATTCAGACATGTTTTATATTTGTTAACCATTATTGCCATTTTATCAGGCTCAAAATCTAAGTATTAAGTTTCAACTATTTGATTGACTATTTATTATAAGTGAATTATAAAACGTGCAAAGAGCCAAAAATATTTTTACAAGGAATAAATAAATAAACACAACCCAAAATATTTTCTAAGCATACATTTATTTATATGCAAATTGGCCTTCTTCAACCCGCACGTTGTATTTTACTGCGTGAAAATTATTTACTTGCGCATTATCTGAATTTGTAACTGCAGGAACTCTACTTTTTAGTAGCAGTTTATATTAAGATGCATGCCTATGTTACTACATAAAGTATTAAATCAAAGGACTATTATTTGAGACCAAAGATATTTTAATTTCCCTCTTCCTGACATTTTTAATCTTTTAAAATAAAAATTTAAAAAAAAGCCATTATGAACTTAGAAACTCTATGTTTCTCCAACGCCAATTGTTTGTTATTAGATTCCGAGCAGTTTTTATATATTTGTGCCAAATTTGAGATTAAAAATGCCATTTATCCACAATCTTTAGATTAGTTATTAATTTCGGTAGGGGATTTTATAATTTCCCAAGAGACTGAATATTATTCGACTTAAAAGGTATATGTGTTTTGCGTTTTTTTACCTACATATAGAACAATTAAACATAAGCGAAGCCGTGGGTACAGCGGCTTGTACTATAAATATAGCTGATAATTCACTTTCCTGAATGTCTATTTATATGAGATAATTTAAAATCCTTTCTCCTATTTGAATGTTTTTTTTTTTTTCATTCTTTTCAGTTTTAGACGAATTCTTCGATTTATTTAGACGAAACCTTCAAACATGTCAGACGAAGGTAAGTCATGTTTTGTTTGTTTTTTAATACTTCATATCGAATTTTTGAAACCAATATGCATTCCTGATATCTTTCATAAAAGTAATGCATGATACTTTTATAAAAGAAAATGTTAGATCAGTTATAGGATACTTTTTTTATAAGAAAGTGGACGGATATATTGTAATTTAGTGGCAAAGGTTTCTCCTTGTATTCAGGGAGTCCCAGGTTCAAATTTTCGTCCATAAGGTTGCATTTGTTCTTGTGTCTAATTAAAGCATTTTGCGGTCCTAGGCGGTGCATACAATGATGTCCCTTTTTTGCCAATTTAATTTCACATTTCAGCATTTTAAAATTAATTAACATGCTAATCTTAAATTCATTCTTGAAAGATTAAAAATAAATAAAACTAATGATTTAATAAAAAATTAATGATTTTCTAATTTACATATAAAAGAATTAAATTATCATGATAGATTTTAAGGAGATTATAAACTTCCAAAAAATATAACATTAAACTACTTTACAGTACCTGTGAAAAAGACGAAAATAAAACTAGTTAAATGAATAATAAATTGTATTGTATTGTACATTACATTGTATTGTAAATAAATAATTATTCTTGTTTTACTTAATGGTGATTTTAATAATTCAGTGTAAGCACATACTGTAATCCTAATATTTTAATTATTTATAGAATTAGTAGTTTTTACATTTATTCGGCAACTAGGAAAAGGACCATTTTTAATCAACCTGCTTGCGGCCTGCCTTGTCGGAAATCTGCCTTTGGTTTATCATAAACCTGTTATATCTAAATGCCTTCAATATTATTCGAAGGTACACGTATGATTTCTAATCTTTAGAACCAGAGTGCCAGGTCAATAGTTTCTTACCATTTCTGATTAGTACCGTTTCTGCAGCTCAAAAGCAGTTTTTCTTTCTTTATTTATTATTTGGGAAGATTTTTAAGATGTTTAATATTCCTAAATAAATGCTAAACTTACGAAATCTGCCCGAAATTTGACTTTATTTACTTTTTATTATGGTAGTGTTCGAATCGTACATGGTCTAGTATTTCTAGCCACGTCCATAAATCAAGTGCTTATAATAAAGGGGCAGTATGGCATTTTTGTTATTCAAAGCTACTCGAAACGTCTAGACAGCATTTTAAAATAGCTCTAACTTATGGAAATGACTTACTCTAACTCGACTTAGCTCTAACATATGGAAATATGGTGCCTTCCTATCAAAATTCATGCCCCATATTTGTGTTTCACTTGGAAGGAAAACCAGGGTAACCTCCAGCAGCTTGCTCAAATGCATTTGTTGCTAATTGCTTCTCTTTATATATATATATATATATATATATATATATATATATATATATATATATATATATATATATATATATATATATATATATATATAAAGTAAAAAAAAAGTAAAGGTAAAATGTTGTACGCAGAATTTTTTTTCCAAGCTACCAGTACTGCAAAAGATATTCTGGGGATAGTTTTTTAAATACCTTATTGGTCAAGATAAGACTAACGGAACGGTTATCATTCTTTTAGTATTTAGGACTCATGTTTGTATAATTTTTCATCGCGCGAACTTATACAATGAATAATGACAATTAAAAAAATAATAGTTGTATATTTTTGGCGTTACTAAATTTAGAAAAGTATCGTTTAAATTTTGCCTTAAAGCAATATATCCTTCCTAATTTCGATTTCAGCAGTTATTTTTAAAAAAATTGTTGACATATCTTCATCTCCCCCGAAGTTATTTTTTACGATTATTTTTACGAATGTGATTTGATTTTTTTCGTGTTTTCTTTTGCATCGATAATATCTTATGTTTTAATTCTCTGGATATAATTATATATTCTTGAAGCATTGTTCACCTACAAGAAAATTAATGAATCTTTTGTGAAATTTTTGATTTAGTTATTTAATTAATATTTTAATTATTATATTTTGAAACTAAATGAGAGAAATTACTTTTGACTCCACCCTCCCGTCAGTAAAATTCTATCATCGCCTCTGGATAAATAATTAATAGTTTCTAATTATAGCTAACTAATTTATAATTGTAGTTTTAACAATTTATAATATGGTAGCAATATACATGTAATGATTAATAATTGTCATTGCTTTCTCGGTAATATCATATATAAATGAAGTAAAACAATTGCAATTCCAATATGAAGGCTAAATTCACTAAGTTGAATTTTGCAGATTTTTGATGTTCAGGTTTGAAGGTACATTCAAAATTAATGCTATAACAGGTATATTCAAAAACTAGCGCTATAACATTAACTGATTGATTATATTTTAAAATGTAATTATAAAATTAAAATTTTATATACAAAAATGAGATAATTGTTATTAATACGAGAACTGTAGATTTTTATATATTTACTACTAAAGATCGGCTATAGGGTCGAGCAAATGTCACGGATCCTGAATAATTGGTCTCTATGAGTACAAATCTATGAACCAATGAGTATAGTTTGTTTTGAGATTAATGCAATTAGCTCATATGCTTTGAAATGATATTGTGGTTTTATTTCCCAAATAATATTGACTCGGGGGTCAATATTTGTAGGAAATTAGAATTTACTTATTAAATTTCAATCTGTTGTTGAACAGGTCATTTTTTTACAGTATTTAATGTTATATCACGAAGTTTGTTTTAAGGAAGTTTGTTTTCCTTATCTTATCTGCAGAAAGTGCTTCTAAAAGATTGTGCACGGAGGCTAGTGCATCGGCTGCTTCTGCTGAGTGCCCAAGCGAGATGATCGTAAGTAATTTTCATTTCATTAGTAAAGCATTTTTGGTATGCTACTATTTCAAACAAAACAAAAAGAGTTCAATTTTTCTGCATTAACAAGTGACCAAGTAATGACGCTTTGAAAATCAGTATTTTAGAAACTTTTCAACCATTTCAATGGCCCCCTCGAAGGAGACTTCATGAACTAAGCACTAAAATAATTTAAGAAGCAATCAAGATTTTGAAATTCCTCCAACACAAACTAAAGGGTTATCTAATTTCTTAAGGAAGATATCCAGGGTACAGTGGCGTTAGTATATATAATTTATGTCCCAGGAAAAATAGGTTTTTATGCTCAAAATGCCATTTTGCGGCGAATCTGTGGATAAAAGTACTAACGCTTATTTCTGCATTTTTATTTCAGATTAAGGCAGAAGATGATGTCAAATTTGATCCCGAGATAATCAATCCCCGTAGTAAGTTACATCGATTTCACATAAAAATCTTTTTGCACTCCTTAGCAATTTCTTTCTTTTTTTTCTTTTTTTTTTTGGGAGGGGGGGTCTTCTTCTGTAAATCATAGTTAAATCAACAAAATAGATTCTTAGTTTCACATTTCTGATTCTATTATATGGAAATTATTTACCATATTGTGAAGCTATGATAACTAGCCAATGTTGGTAATGCGTTAATATTTGTAAATCAAACACAAGTGAAATTTTTGTATACATCCCTTCAATTTATATTCAGTTGGTTATTGTAGAGTTACTAAATATGTGCATTTTATTTATTACTATACAATGCCTTCATTTTTCATTCTCTCGTCCGCAGCCAACCGTCCTACATCCTATTTATTTCATAAACGGATACTGAAAATGTTCGGGTTTTTTTCGGGGGGGGGGGGGGCTTTCACCGGGCGTCATCAGTAGACTCTCGGTAATCCGACAGATATGTCATCAGAAGAATGCAGACTAGTTGAGGTTCATTTAAAAAACGAATTTTAACAATAAAGGCAACATTAAATGCAATTAATATACAAAATGAAACTGATGAGTTTATAATATGTAACAGATATCGAAAACTGATTTCAAAATCTAGCAGTAGCTTATTGTTTAGTCTGGACAAGTCCAAAGCTTCTTTTAAGGAATCAATTTGTTGCATTTAAATAAAATTAAATGACTAAGAAATTCTTATTTCCTAGATTTTTAAAAATTAAAAACAGTTTTAAGAGAATGAGAAAATTAAGACGATGGGTTTGCCTAATTGGGTATTAGAGCTTAAACAAGATAAATAATTATTCTTGTTTTACTTAATGGTGATTTTAATAATTCAGTGTAAGCACATACTGTAATCCTAATATTTTAATTATTTATAGAATTAGTAGTTTTTACATTTATTCGGCAACTAGGAAAAGGACCATTTTTAATCAACCTGCTTGCGGCCTGCCTTGTCGGAAATCTGCCTTTGGTTTATCATAAACCTGTTATATCTAAATGCCTTCAATATTATTCGAAGGTACACGTATGATTTCTAATCTTTAGAACCAGAGTGCCAGGTCAATAGTTTCTTACCATTTCTGATTAGTACCGTTTCTGCAGCTCAAAAGCAGTTTTTCTTTCTTTATTTATTATTTGGGAAGATTTTTAAGATGTTTAATATTCCTAAATAAATGCTAAACTTACGAAATCTGCCCGAAATTTGACTTTATTTACTTTTTATTATGGTAGTGTTCGAATCGTACATGGTCTAGTATTTCTAGCCACGTCCATAAATCAAGTGCTTATAATAAAGGGGCAGTATGGCATTTTTGTTATTCAAAGCTACTCGAAACGTCTAGACAGCATTTTAAAATAGCTCTAACTTATGGAAATGACTTACTCTAACTCGACTTAGCTCTAACATATGGAAATATGGTGCCTTCCTATCAAAATTCATGCCCCATATTTGTGTTTCACTTGGAAGGAAAACCAGGGTAACCTCCAGCAGCTTGCTCAAATGCATTTGTTGCTAATTGCTTCTCTTTATATATATATATATATATATATATATATATATATATATATATATATATATATATATATATATATATATATAAAGTAAAAAAAAAGTAAAGGTAAAATGTTGTACGCAGAATTTTTTTTCCAAGCTACCAGTACTGCAAAAGATATTCTGGGGATAGTTTTTTAAATACCTTATTGGTCAAGATAAGACTAACGGAACGGTTATCATTCTTTTAGTATTTAGGACTCATGTTTGTATAATTTTTCATCGCGCGAACTTATACAATGAATAATGACAATTAAAAAAATAATAGTTGTATATTTTTGGCGTTACTAAATTTAGAAAAGTATCGTTTAAATTTTGCCTTAAAGCAATATATCCTTCCTAATTTCGATTTCAGCAGTTATTTTTAAAAAAATTGTTGACATATCTTCATCTCCCCCGAAGTTATTTTTTACGATTATTTTTACGAATGTGATTTGATTTTTTTCGTGTTTTCTTTTGCATCGATAATATCTTATGTTTTAATTCTCTGGATATAATTATATATTCTTGAAGCATTGTTCACCTACAAGAAAATTAATGAATCTTTTGTGAAATTTTTGATTTAGTTATTTAATTAATATTTTAATTATTATATTTTGAAACTAAATGAGAGAAATTACTTTTGACTCCACCCTCCCGTCAGTAAAATTCTATCATCGCCTCTGGATAAATAATTAATAGTTTCTAATTATAGCTAACTAATTTATAATTGTAGTTTTAACAATTTATAATATGGTAGCAATATACATGTAATGATTAATAATTGTCATTGCTTTCTCGGTAATATCATATATAAATGAAGTAAAACAATTGCAATTCCAATATGAAGGCTAAATTCACTAAGTTGAATTTTGCAGATTTTTGATGTTCAGGTTTGAAGGTACATTCAAAATTAATGCTATAACAGGTATATTCAAAAACTAGCGCTATAACATTAACTGATTGATTATATTTTAAAATGTAATTATAAAATTAAAATTTTATATACAAAAATGAGATAATTGTTATTAATACGAGAACTGTAGATTTTTATATATTTACTACTAAAGATCGGCTATAGGGTCGAGCAAATGTCACGGATCCTGAATAATTGGTCTCTATGAGTACAAATCTATGAACCAATGAGTATAGTTTGTTTTGAGATTAATGCAATTAGCTCATATGCTTTGAAATGATATTGTGGTTTTATTTCCCAAATAATATTGACTCGGGGGTCAATATTTGTAGGAAATTAGAATTTACTTATTGGATTTCAATCTGTTGTTGAACAGGTCATTTTTTACAGTATTTAATGTTATATCACGAAGTTTGTTTTCCTTATCTTATCTGCAGAAAGTGCTTCTAAACGATTGTGCACGGAGGCTAGTGCATCGGCTGCTTCTGCTGAGTGCCCAAGCGAGATGATTGTAAGTAATTTTCATTTGTTCTGATCTTATTTAACTCATTGAATATCAAATTACCCTACCGAGGAGAGCAACCAATCTATGGATACACTTTTTTTTTTTTTTTTTTTTTTGTACTTTTGACGGTGGATTTAAATATTGCGGTTTAGAGAAACTTAAAAAAAAAAAAAAATCACTATTTTATTTTGAGCAGAATTAAAGAGGAGGGGTAAAGTTTGAGTTCCCTTGAACAATGGAATTTTTACACTAAATTTGGGTTTTTAAAGTCTTCTTCTGATATTCTTTTAAAGCCTTCTTCAAAAGCTATAATCACCCATCAAAGAAGGCACCACAATGTTTGGTTTTTCAGATCTGAAAGTACATAAGTATTTTCAGTTATGCGTAAAAATTGTTCGGATTATTTAAGCTGAGAAGCAAACGACTCATTCATTTCTTCTAGATTTACCATTTAAATAAATAAAGGCTATTTAATTGCTTTTTTTTTTTTTTCTGCTTGGAACAAATTTCTGAATGTGAATTTTTTTTTAATGTTTTGACCACAATTGAAGGAATGATACCCAAAATCCGGAAGATTATTTTAAAATTAAAGCATATGCAGATAATTTTATATTTCAAAGAAACAAACTTCTTAAAATTGTCGTATCTACCATCGCATGAAGTTTCCTAATGTGATAGCATATAATTTCAGTATGTGCATGATTTTAAGACTGCCGCCGGAGAATAAAATTTCATTGTGTATGCATTGAAGCTTCATAACATCATGTGCTGACGTAGATAAACATTTCTCAGAAAGTCTTACGATTGTCTGGAATCTTTCGTTCGCTTCCTTCCGCTTAATCTTCTTCCTCAGCTTATCGTCATCATCATCATCTATTCGCTTCTCTTCATCATCTTTCTCCTTCCCCAGTATATTTTCATTTATTTCGCCGCCATTTAGACATAAAGTGACGGGAGCAGAATTATAGTCGTGTTCTCAAGCCTGCACCTCTTCATCAGTCACTCATTCTATATTTTTTAACATCATAAACTTAATTTCCAGATTTCATACTTTTGGAAGGCGCGAAAGTGTTTTGAAATTAAAATTTTAATATTCCAGTTTAATTGAGTATGAGCTTTTGGAGATTTTTTTTTTTTTAATCATTCGATGGATTTCGGCTTGACTACATTAAACAAGATTTAATGTGAGAGTTTTTGCATAAAACTGAATCAACTCCAATCTATTTTATGAATTTGGAATGCAATAATCGTTTTTACAAAAGTATAGCAGTGGAAAATTATTTGTAGCGTATTGTGAAGAAGCGGTATCTAAAAATAACTCTGAAGTCAGTTTCCAATTACATTATTATTCCAAATTCTGCAAAAGGAGTTAAATTTATTAAAAGAAAAATTTTCTTGGTGTCTTGGAATTAATAGAACTGAGAAGAATATAACTTTCACAATTCGACGACAGTTTTTTATTATTTAAATTAAACAAATGCATTTTATCAATTAAAAAAATGAATTAGAATTTTTAACATAAAATACAACTTAACTTTTATTAATCTGATGATTCTGGAATAAATAATGATGCTATGTATTTCAATATTACTTCACAATTTAATAACGAATATATATATATATATATATATATAAACATATTTTGAAGTAGAATGCAGGTTCGAAACAGTGAAGAGACTTGGTATTTTTAATTACGTTTTATTCTTTTCCGAGCGGCAGGCATGATTCTATACAAGAAAACGCAGCGCGGCACACACAGAAGGGAAAAAAGGGCCTTATATAACATATTATTTATAACTATTGCCTTATATAACATAGGATTTCCGGCCACGCGCCGCTGGAGTGACCTTAGACAAGGGCAAAAGTATCACTTTCATTTGATACGTAGTACTGATGGCGCATTATTTTTACAAAAGAATTAATTAAACCGAAAGTGGAATTGGATCATGAAATAAGAGAATATTTTAGAATGAAGTTATTATGGGCTAAATTAAGATAAAATTTTGGAAATTAATTAAATTGAAATTAGAATTAAAATATCATTATATATATATATTTCGATCAATTTCCTTTATTCCTGCCGTTTTTTCAAATTAATAATAGTTGTTAGTATTATATTTATCATTAATTTGTTATTAATAATTCTTTAAACATTTAGGTGGCATAATTAAACCCTTTAGGAAGCCAGAGGCTCCTATCAAGTATATCTCGTACATCATTTTGTCATCTCTTGATTTCAAAAATTCAAAAAATTACTTTCAGTGTTATCAGAAATAGCAGATTAATTTATTGGAAAAATTAATTTATGCAATGATATTTTTTAGATCACAAAATACTAAACAGGGGCCTTTATTTTCGGCTATAACTGGGCATCTAATCACGCTTTCGAATGCAAAGAGTAAATAAATAAAATTTTAAACAACTACTTCAATGTTATTTAAACTGCAGCAGCCAGATGTCCCAGATAAGCAGCCCAATCTGTCAAATTTAATCAATCTCTGACATATTTCCTATAGAAATACTTTTGATAAGATTTGCAAATCTTTGAACTGCTTGCAAGTATAAGTAATGTGGAGAATAAAGATTATTACCAAACAATTGGATAAAATGAAACATTACTCAGGATTAGAATAGTATTTGCTATTGACATATCGAAAATATCGATTTTTCTATATTAATTATTGAAAAAAATCGATTTGTCCATATCATGACGATGAATTACGGCCAACGAGGAATCGCGATCCAATGAGTCGATACGCATAACGCGATCCAAAAGATCTTATTATTTATTTTCATTCATTGGAAATTCCCATTAGGCAATAAATAAATAACAGCAAAGAGTATTCTCCCGAAGCAAATTAGTTATTTTGAATTACTGTAAAGAAAACAAAAGGAGAAATGCCAAATATAATTTTCATTAAAAATAAAGTACATAATGCTGAATTTATCTAGGTAACTACTATTTAATTGACTCAATTTCCCAATATATTGTTTTAAAGTTTTTAAATCTGTTATGATCACCCAATTTCTTGTCTCGTGTGCATATAAACGCAGGGGTGTTTGTGCTCCGGGGAAACCCCGGAATTCCGGGGATTTTGAACTTCGATACCCGGAAATTCCGGGGATCGTCGTTCAAAAGGAAGTAGGAATAATAATGAATTATTTATTTTGATCTGGGTCAGTGTGTGTGGTGAAAACTTTTCCTTTCTTTCTCCAAAGGCAGTGATAATGCGGGAAAAGGGGGAAAAACTTCTTTTTTGTTCTTTCCTTATTGCGAGTTATGACTCATTCCCCCGGTTCTCGGACATTCTCTTCTGGATTCTTTTCGGCAAGTAGGCGCGGCAGAAAAAAAAGGGAGAGACTTCGTTCGACCAGATGTGCGATAACGTGACTCTGGGTTCAAAGGTCTTATCTCTCCTGGCGTGGCGCCAATAAGTAGAGAAGGGGGATTTTTCGCCTTATTAGCTATTTGTCATTGATCGCTTCGCAACTTTTTTTTCTCCGCTGTGTAAAATTTTCGTTTCATTTATTGATGCACGTGTAAATTTTTCGTTTCGCTTATTGAAATATTTTTTTATTTATGTACGCAAGAGAATTTCACTTTGAAATTTCAGTATATGAAACAGAAATTACCCCTTAAAAATTCATATCTAATTAGTTTTACAGCATTAGATCCAGAGCTAAGAAGTAAAACCAGTACAATATTAGCTTTTGAAAAATTATCATCTTTTATGTCCCATATTTTTAGTGATAATGAAAAGTCAAAAGTAGAAGCTGAAATAAGTTTATACCAGAGTGATATTGATATCACCAAAGAAATGCTCTACACATCTGATGAAAGTGGAAATCAAGTCAAGTGTACAATTGATAAATATTGGTCTAAAGTTTTTAATTTAAAAGATGATTTCACAAATGATTATAAGTATCCTACATTGGCTAAATTGGTCAAAGCCTGCCTTAGCTGCTTCCATGGCCCATTAGTGGAAAGTGCATTCAACTTAATGGATACACTTGTCACTGACTATAGAACCTCTCTTAAGATTGATTCCCTAGATGCAGTGCAGACTATTAAATATGATTTAATGGCTTCTAAAGAAACCTCATGTGAAAAATATGGCTCAAAAAATCCAATGACTGATCCAATTCACAAAGATCTCTTACTGAATATGAACAGAAGTTGGAAGACATATCAAGAGGACTTAAAAACATGTATTTCAGATGAGTCACCTATAAAAGTCTCTGAAAAACGTTCTACATTAGCAGGAAAGCAAACTGCTTCTACCTCTGCATGTGCAGTTCTCGAGGAAATTTCCTCAACTGTAAATGAGAAAAATAAAAGTCAACCTTCCTGTAATTATGAAGTTCACAAAAGAAAGACAAGCCCACAAACATCAGAAAATAAAAAAAAGCAGCAGAAATTAGATATATTTTTTTAAAGAATTAATTCAGGTAATTTAAAATATTTGCATAAAATGTAGTAGTTTATATGTTTGAAAATTTATGGTTATTAATTTTGCAAAAAAAGTAATTCATTAAACTTTTATAATTAGGTCATTCAATACTTCATAATTGTAATTTTTCATTTCTCCCCCCCCCCTTCTCGAAACTCCAAAATGTCGGTAGTAAGTCCGTAAAAGTTTCAGGGGATTTTTTGGGGTCCCACAAACACCCCTGTAAACGTTTAAACATCATTGTTTACAGACAGTAGTATTTAACACTTTTGATTGTAAATACTATGTGTATTGTATCACGTTTATTCCTGAAATATTTTGAGTTTATATATTTCGATTAAAAATACGTTCTCTCGCATGCATAGTTGATTTTTTTTTTTTTTGTATAGCTATATTGTTTCCCTCAAAGATATGCTGTGCTTTTACTTGAATCTACAATCGTGGGAGTGTTGTATATTTAATCTTGCTTTGCTTTGTGATGCATATTTGCGCCACTTAATCGTTCCCCTTTTCTAGTTTATAATAAACATAAGTAAAAAAGTATTTAACTATCAATTTTTTATAAAAATTCAAGCAGTTGTTTCTTACAATATTTTGTTGTTTTTTCCGCTTTTACAAGTTCCTAGTTAAGCCTAAAAGTACAGTTTAGCAACATCAAAAAATTGTGTGGTGATTCTGTGGATAAAATTTCTAACTCTCATTCTGCATTTTTATTTCAGCCGATATCGGAGATAAAACAAGAAGTATCGGATCCGTCTTATGATACTTTTGCTAATGTGAAGACCGAGGGAAGCGTATCGGCTCCGTCTTATGATACTTTTGCTAATGTGAAGACCGAGGGAAGCGGCAGTGGTAAGTTATGGCGATTATGTAAAAATTTCCTTTATATATTCCTAAATGAAAAATATTACATATTTTTTCTTCGGAGTGGTTCTTCAGTTTATCATTGTTAAATCAACAAGATAGAATATTATTTTTTCACTTCTCATTGAAATATTATGTGGAAAGTATTTATCATGCTGTGAAGTACGATTACTTGGCAATGCTGGTTGTGTAAATCAAAGACCAAATGAAATTTTTGTGTACATTCTTTTGATTTACATTCTCTTGCTTAATATATAAATACTTAATATGTGCATTTTATTTATAAGCAATGTAGTGTTAATCAACACCACTCTCTCCTCAGCAACCATTTTCAATTTCGACCTGTGTTTTGTTCGTTGTTTTGATTAGATCCATAATTATCCTTTTTCTCTTATAGCCGATCCAGATGTAAAAATCTCCAGTGATCTCCATGTGGAATCCGCCCTGAATGTAAGAATTACAATTATTCATTGTTTATTGTAAATATTCAAGGTTTTTACTCTAACCGTGGTACAATAACTAATGTCTTAGCTGTTAGACTCAGGTATATATTTTCGGATGGAAAAACTCTTTAAATGATGTAAAGAATTGTATTTTATGTTGTTTGAGTCAGTAAATATATTGTTAAAAGATTACGATGCCAAAACTTTTACATAATTTCTCTGCCTTATTATTCTTATTTAAATACACAACAAATTATTAGTAAAGCATTTTTGGTATGCTACTATTTCAAACAAAAAGAGTTCAATTTTTCTGCATTAACAAGTGACCAAGTAATGACGCTTTGAAAATCAGTATTTTAGAAACTTTTCAACCATTTCAATGGCCCCCTCGAAGGAGACTTCATGAACTAAGCACTAAAATAATTTAAGAAGCAATCAAGATTTTGAAATGCCTCCAACACAAACAAAAGGGTTATCTAATTTCTTAAGGAAGATATCCAGGGTACAGTGGCGTTAGTATATATAATTTATGTCCCAGGAAAAATAGGTTTTTATGCTCAAAATGCCATTTTGCGGCGAATCTGTGGATAAAAGTACTAACGCTTATTTCTGCATTTTTATTTCAGATTAAGGCAGAAGATGGTAGCAAATTTGATCCCGATTTCATCAATCCCCGTAGTAAGTTACATCGATTTCACATAAAAATCTTTTTGCACTCCTTAGCAATTTCTTTTTTTTTTCGGGGGGGGGGGTCTTCTTCTGTAAATCATAGTTAAATCAACAAAATAGATTCTTAGTTTCACATTTCTGATTCTATTATATGGAAATTATTTACCATGTTGTGAAGCTATGATAACTAGCCAAAAGTTGGTAATGCGTTAATATTTGTAAATCAAACACAAGTGAAATTTTTGTATACATCCCTTCAATTTATATTCAGTTGGTTATTGTAGAGTTACTACATATGTGCATTTTATTTATTACTATACAATGCCTTCATTTTTCATTCTCTCGTCCACAGCCAACCGTCCTACATCCTATTTATTTCATAAACGGATACTGAAAATGTTCGGGTTTTTTTCGGGGGGGGGGCTTTAACCGGGCGTCATCAGTAGACTCTCGGTAGTCCGACAGATATGTCATCAGAAGAATGCAGACTAGTTGAGGTTCATTTAAAAAACGAATTTTAACAATAAAGGCAACATTAATTGCAATTAATATACAAAATGAAACTGATGAGTTTATAATATGTAACAGATATCGAAAACTGATTTCAAAATCTAGCAGTAGCTTATTGTTTAGTCTGGACAAGGCCAAAGCTTCTTTTAAGGAATCAATTTGTTGCATTTAAATAAAATTAAATGACTAAGAAATTCTTATTTCCTAGATTTTTAAAAATTAAAAACAGTTTTAAGAGAATGAGAAAATTAAGACGATGGGTTTGCCTAATTGGGTATTAGAGTTTATTAGAACGTTATGGCTCTTAGCTTTTGGCTTAGAATGGATGCTTATTTATGTGTGAAACAAAATAAATTATAGCAAAACTCATATTATATAACTTCGTTTTTTGCATGTTGACATGCAAGGAGTAGAGATTTTAAATCTTTCGGATTTTTGTGAAAAGAAATAAATTCGGTTTACAATTCTCGTAAAAGCAACGGGCATTCGAGAGCAGCATGGATCGTATAAATTTAAAACTCTTTCAATAAGAGTACGTTACATGTTTTAGGAAAAACTTATTTTTCAAATCTCTGTGCAGTAAAACAAATTATCGGAAACTACATTTCTAAACACGAATCATGAATGTTAGAAACTATATTTTTGATTGATATTACCGATACATGTATCTTACGATAAAATAATTAGTAGTTCGCTACTCATAATCAAATGAAATTTCCCAATTTTTCTCATTTGGTGTGGCAATAGAAAAAGAGAAAAAAAAAGCGCAGTGTTAGATGTAAATATGTTCGAAAGACCACTTTTAGTTTCATTCACTGAAGGCTTTTATTAATAACAAAAAAGAAGATCAACAGTATTTTGAACGACCGATTTTTTGAAATTTGGGCTAATGCTTTTGAATGCTAAACAGCGAAAATAATTTTCATTTAAAATAAAGAGGCCTTCATGAAAATTATAAGGAATGAAAAACAATGCATTGATTTAAGATGGAGTAGACATAATAACCAAACATCAGTCGGATATTTTTGCCATACACATGCATTCATAAATTTATTTCTTTTCTTTTAAATTATGAGAGATAGTTCTGCTGATATTTTTGACGATAGAAACATCAACTGTAACCTGTAGGGTTTGTCGGTTTTCAAACCCGGTTTTAAAAAAACCGTTTTTTTAAATTAAATTTGTAACATTTGAAAACCGGTTTTTAAATTAAGAAAGTTTGGAGAGGGGGTGCCAGCTCAGGTGTCATCCTCGTCATCTGAACGCGGTTGAAAATTACGAGGTCCGTCCCAAAATAGCCCTAGTGTTGCTTTAAAACGTGACGTTAATATAACTAAAACCAAACCAAGCCTATATAATTGCACAATTTTGTTTTCTAGCTTAGCTTTGTAGAAAAGTGAAGAAAATCTAGATTTTATTTTGGGCTTTTTCTCTTTGACCGATTTTATTCAAAATCTAAAACGGGTCTGCAATTATGGTATTATTACGATTACTTGCTAAATTTTATTTGTTATGCTTGTTGTGTGCTTGTAATATCACATTACATAAAATAGAAAAATAAATAAACAGACAGGCTACTCTTCTTTGTTCAAAATTAGGCACAACTTTAATTTTTGATATAAAGATCATGTATATTAAAATTAATCTATATAGCTTATTCCGGCTTTTTGTTATCGAAAGCCACCGAATAGACAGATCGCCAGACAATCAAACCCTTAACGGATTTATCAAAAACTGATTAAGGTCTATAATTCTAGTAATGCCTAACTAACTTAACTTCTTACTTTCACTTACCTAATTTAGTGCGGTTTTAAGTTATTCTATTTGCACGCAATCAAATTTCTCTTTGATGAATTTCAACCAGAATTAGAGAGAAAAAACATTTTGGTGAGAATATTAAATTTCATCTGCTTAATTTGTTGCATTTCTAAGTTGTATTCAAATAGACAGTATAATTCTTTCTTATATATATCCGAACGTTATAGGAAAATTACATTCTCACCATGAATCTATGCCTTTTTTGCTATAACTGCAAATGAAAATAAAAAGCATGAATATTTTTAGACATCACAAATATAAAGCTTTATTTTGAATCTGGTGAATTTCTTTTTCTCTCGGATGCGTACATATCTGTTGAACAACTCATTTAGAAAAAAGTGGAGATGAAAAAACAATTATTTATAAAAATTTCCTTTGATTCACGAAAAATTTAATTTTTATATAAAATTACTATTTTTATTTAAGAAGAATTTGTCAGTTGTAAGGCAGAAGGAAATAATGTTCGGTATGATGAATTGGGCGTTGATATTTTAAATATGCTTTCTTTAATGTCTTTGAGTTAAAAAGAAATTTTAACCTTGCGTATGAGTAAATGCATTTAATCATTAAATTTTCCTGATGTAAATTTCTATTTCTTTGAATGGCAAATTCCTGAGATCTATACAATATTAACTATTCCAGTAATATTCATTTTCTCAGATTAATATGAAACAGCAATTACAACGATACCTTGAATATTACATCCAAGACATCTGCCCTTGTACCTCCTTCCTCTTAGCCAGTGGTGTAATTATGGTGGGGCAGATAGGGCAAGAGTTAATAGAGGGCTCAAAACTGAAGAATAAATTAGTTGAATTTTTAATAAAAGTATCTTTTTCTCCTTTTATTTCTCTAGAGCTAAGATAAAACTTCTTAAAATCAAAACTGAAGTTTTTTGCTTTCTTGATCGATTTAATTATCTCGAAATTACGAATTATATGAGTAGTATATTTCATAAAAAAGATTCAGTATGAAACCGTGCTTAGTGTTTGTTAAATATGCTCAGAAAATCCATTTCTCATCAGCTTCTTTAAATCAGCATAATGGCGAGTAGTGTGTTGAAATAGCTAATAGATATAAACTAAATTGAGTCAGAAGAACGGATAAAAATTTCGTAATAAAAGTATCCAAATGCAGAAATTATGAGCAGTAAAAACTTTGCTACGTTGAAAGATGGCATGGATAGAATAAAGAATTATTCGTCTGATTTTTTTTTTTTTTTTTTTGAGGCTGGAATGAACACAGTTTTTGCAAATTTATCTCAAAGATAAATGGCGAAAAAAACCTTGGCTTTTTTTTTTTTTTTGGCCCAAACTTTACGTTCTGCTTGAAACTAATTAATTCCTCGGTGGAGTTACAGTACTTGTCGTAAATGGTTAAATGAAGTACTTCTCTACGCTATCTCATTTAATTGCGGAACAGAACTTCTCTACGCTATCTCATTTAATTGCGGAACAGATACATATTTTAGCAAAATGTTTTCATATTTAGTTCTTAATTTTATTTTTTAAATGCAGTTTTTTAATCTCATTTTCATTTAATTTCAATTTAATGTTCCTGAATTAAAAAATTAATTTAAAGTCAGCTTAATTCCTTTAATACTCAATATGAAAGCTAAGATTTTAATCCATATAATGTACTCCGTTTTTATATTTTCGATTTATCTATTGCTGAGTTATTTTCTTAAATTTAATTCGATGAAAGAAATGCTGCCGAATTCATGAAGTAGTTTTTCTTTCATAACGACAGATTTCAAAAGTTTGTATGAAGCTTAGTTAGATCTTCAACGCAATAATAAAGTTAAAAAAATATTTCAACTCTATAGTCAATTTAAATTTATATTATATACAACTGACTCTAATTTGATAAAACAAATTAGCGTTAATTATTTTGTACAAAATGTACTCTTAAATTGGATTTCTACATGTTTCAAATTTTAACTACTTCAACATTGCAACATTATAAAATTAAATACAGATTTATTTTTTGTGTTAAAAAATCTTATTAAATAAAGATTTACTCTATTTTGGTTTACAACAAATATATTTTAATTTCAATTTCTGGGATTAAATTGATACATTTCTAGTAAAATACTCATTAAAAATATGTTATGATATTGGAATTTTTTTAAAGAACTGCCCATGGATTTTCTTGTGAAAATCATACAAGAAATGCTGTTTAGTAATCATTTTTTACAGTATTTAATATTGTTTTTTGTTCCTTTAAAAAAATTCAGTCAAGAAAAATATAGATAGGCAGCAAAACAAAACAATATAACTCTTTCATTATAAATATTTTTTTTAAAATATTAAATGTTGAAATATATTATAATTTATGTTAGCCTTTGATAATGTAGGCTAGTATAAATTATAATATTTGCATATATATTTACTTTCAGGAATTGTATAAATTTAAAATTAGGCTAGCTCACCTATCAAGTTAAAAGTATTAATTTCCTAACTCAGCTGATATTAATTAATCTAAGCTTATTATATTATTAAGCTTAATTAATTTTAATATACTGAAAGCAGTAACTGCTGCATAAAGCAGGGAAAGGAATAGGAAAATACGGAAAAAAATTGCACAAAAATGTATTACTATTTGAACCTTTTTTGAAGCATAAATAACTGAAATTAGAAACCAGCAGAATTGGTCTCCCCGAAACTTTCCCACATACTCTCTAATTAAGGTGTAAATCCTTCTCCCCCCGCATAAAATTTTGAACTTTGGTCGAAGTCTGGAATTTTAAGAAGAAAATTAGCGAAGTTACCCCTTTTAGATGCTAGAAACGTGAATAAAACTTCATTCGAATTTATGAACGGGTATAGAATTGTATAAAGTTCAAGCAAGCACATAATTAAACCAAGACATTCAGTTTTAAACTTATAGATCATAAGATCTCTAAAAGAAGACTAGGAATTAGTCTGTTACATCCATACTCTCAAAATATCTAAACATATAAAATTCTTAATAGAAATTCTAATGGTTATTTCATTTATAGGTAATTAGAAATTACATATTTAATCTAGTTAAAATCATAAATGAACTTACTAAATTAATAGTTATAAATACTTTAACTTTTAAGATAAGGAGAATTGCCATAAATACTCCGTTTTAATGCTGTGATCATAGTTGAACGATGCATGAGAAATGATCTGAAACTCTTGAGCTCTTTATGTCAAATGATAACCTGCATAGAGGAAGCTTATTTTAAGGGTTTTTACGAGTACTAAGCAACTGTCATTCCACTCAGTACTGATAAATTAGAATTTGGTTTCCCAGAAATCAAGAAAAAAAAATACAGTAATATTAAAGAAAGCAGATATTTTTTGCCAATATGACGTCCGTGCTTTATTCTTTTTTCATTCACTAGTGGCTCATGCAATAACTTGTATTAAGTAGGAGGGCGAAAGCATGAATGCATTCTTATTAAATCGCATTTTAAATGCTGCGGACTAGTATCTAAAATCCAAATTTGTGCCGAAGAGAGTAATTGTAACATTGCCCGCAGTGTGTGTGTATCTGTCTATTTATATATAGGTACGTTGATCGTATTAGTTAAACTGAAATATATTCTACTGGTAAAAATAAATGATGTGGTTTATCTTTTGAAATAACAGGAAAATTTACATTTTTTTTACTGTGACATATTCTTCACCACATTTAGGAAAATATGCATGCATTTATTTTCAGATTTTTTATAGATATGGTATGATTCGACATAATGTATAATTAAAAAAAATTCTTTTCCTTACAGCTGGGTGGCCAATTGGAGTACATCCTAGTGATGTAAGTATTTAAAATTATTAATATTGAATGACAATATATAAATATGTCCGAATAAGCAGTTTCTAAAATGTTTGAGGTAGGCTTATACTTCCGTTTGGAAAAATGTTTTAAACGGAATAAAGAATTATAATTTTAGCAGCTTGAGTCAGTAGATGTATTGTTGAAAAAATATTAGGAAGCCAAAAATTTACATCATTCCTCTTCCCTCTTAATCATGTTTAAATTTATCGCTAATAATATCTTTTAATATATTAATTTTCATATTTTAAAGTACTATTTTCTCAATAAACCCAAATATTGAGAGAATAACCGGAAATATTCAGAAACATGAACGCTTTGTTCCGATATTGGCTACGTTTTTGGTATTACAGATTATAGTATACGGGGGCATTTTTCTTTTATTTGTCGATGCATTCTAATTGGCTCAGATTTCAAAACCTATACTAAAACTTTTAAAGTATTATAATATTCTTTTAAAATTACTCTTACACTCCATAATACTTAATATTCATACACATTTCAGAATTACTACTTTTAATTTCCTTTAGATTTCACAAATTGTGTTATGTTCACGCATCTTTAGTTGTTATTTTATCTACGAATTCAGTTAAAATTTTTGCTGCATATTTAAACTGAATTAACCACTAATACTTTTTAAATACAAATTTATATAATTCATATAACGAATAAATTTTTCATGGTATTAAATTTTAGGATTCCAATGAGAGATTCGTAAAAAGAACTTAATTTACCTTGTGAAAAGCAAAAATGTTTAATGTGCATATGGGAAGGATGAATTTAACTGAAATGTTCTAAATTAGCTTATTCAGAAAGGCAAAATGTCAAAAATTCTATCATTGGTGAAGAAATAAAATATTATGATATATTGAGAAATACATACATAACTGAAACGAAATGCTTTTGCAACACTCTGTATTGAATGGATTTTAATATCATTATATTTTAATTGTTTTCCTGGAAGAGAAAACACTAATAGTTTTATCATGAAAATTAGCGAGGTAACTGAAAATTTCTCTTATTTGTCAAAGTTCTGATTATAATCTGTTAAGAGAGGTTATTTATAAATAATTATTTTAATAAATAAATAATAAATTTACGATATATCGATTTATCTTGGATGATATATCGCAATGATGAGTTCGGTCATCGCTCAGTCCTATTCATTATTTCTATATTCCGTCTTGAAACTTATCACCACTTCCAGAGTAAAGAATCTAACAATGGCTAATAGCATCCGTATTCTATCTTGGAAAAATTTTATCACTTCTTTTGCAAGAAGAGAGGAATACTTTGAAGCCATTGTTTCAAAATTTTTAATAACATATTTTATTCTGTCGAATTTTTTATAAAAAACTAACATACTATTCAGTTCGCAAGAGCAAAAGAAATAAAAAAAGACTAACATTTGGTTCCTAAGAATTTACACACAACTATATATGTTATAGACTATTATATAGTATTACCAACTATTATAGATGCTATTTAAAGCTTCTCCATCGTTCAGTAAATAATGGTCCTTATTTTCCAGTAAAGACATGAATCCTGAGAGTTTAGCCTGGACTTTAGTTCTAAACTAGTGCTTTTAATGATTTTCAGTGCACATCCGTTTCCATGTTATTTAACAAAGTTGTAATATTCTCTTTCTCTGCTTATAATGTCTTCCTTTGAAGTGGATCGAAGTCATTTCTGTTAATCACAGATGGGCAATAGTATCCTCTTTGCTGTTATGATCGGAATAACAGAGGGCAGTTGATAGATGAGACAGATATGGAGATATCACATTTTGGTCACACTAACAAAAAAAGCGGTATGCGCATTATACCATCCATCATTCGCCAAGCTTCTGAAATTTCTAAATGAAGATCCACAAATTAACTATTTCTTCAGAAGATTTGTAATCGTCAACGAAAGAGCTATGTGATCTTAAAGGTTTCGTGAAAAGAAACGGCGTTTTAAAGAACCATTATCTGTGTTAGAGGCTGCGAAGTTAAAACAGATAAGAAAATTGTTGAACACTTATTTTACCCAAACGTTGCATGACATTTCTGAAATTGTTTTTTTACAATTATTTTATTGGTTTCAAATATTCTCTCTTTCTCTTTATATCTCTCTTAAAAAAAAAAAGAAAAAGCTTCAGACCACATAAACTATCACCTTGCTTTCATGTTCCTGTCTCTATAGTTTTTCCGTCATTTACAAAGCTTTTTGTTGATTTCTACATATGTTTTTGTTTTAACAATGAAAAAAGCCTCACGTTTTCTTTTACGAAATTACATGTGTCAGTCAGAAAAATTGCCCTAGTATTGCTGCGAAACGAGACATTTGAATAATTTCAACACTCTTGATGAACTTGAAAAGCAAATAGAAGATTTTAAAATGAAAACAAAAATTCCATTTTGAATTGCATATTTCGATGGGAAGCAGTAATTTTATTTTACATTTGGAATAAATGGTTTTTTAATATTGTCAGTATAAAATAGTACTTAATAGAATTGAAATGTTTTATGTACAAAAAGAACACTTATTCAGATTAGATAATACTATACCTATTCCATGAAAGAAAAACATACTGAAAGTATATATTACATAGTATTTTAACCACCCTTCTCCTAGGCAATAAATATCCGACTCATCGAGTTGCAGTCTGACATCGTCATCATATATTCCTCCGAAGGATACCATTAAGAAAGAATTAACGTGTTACAAAGGAATTTATGTCTACATATTTTTATTAAGGGTTGTTATTATATTAAAACAAACTAATATAAAAATTTCCACACACACACACACACACACACACACACACACACACACACACACACACACACACACACACACAAACCCTTTTATTTCTTCTTTTTGAAACTGTATTAAAATTTATTCTCTGAAATCAAATTCAATCATTCTATATCAGTTCGTTTAGGAAGTCACAGACAATTAAAATCTTGAATCCATAAAGTTGAAATAAAACTATGGAGCTATACTGGTATATTTATTGATCAGGAATGTTCCTGGTCGATAGAGATAGCTTTAGATATCAAAACAGAAAAGTCACACGAAAGCTTTCGAAAAAGAATTACTGAAGTCAAGATGCGATAATTAAAGAACCAGAAAACAAAACTTCGAAATAATACTTTCAAATCAACGTAAAAATAAATAAGAAATTAAATTTTCCAATATATTTTTAGATAAGTGTTTTTCCCAAGTGCAAAATGCACTGTAAATGCTAACCAAATTGTATAAAATGCAAAAGATTTCATTTACTAAGCACTAAAAATTAAAGAAGCAATCCAGATTTTGAAATGCATCAAACGCAAGCAAAACGGTTACCTAATTTCAAAAGGAAGACGCCCAGAATACGCGTAGCATGCGTAGCTGGTGTCCAAGGAAAAATATGTTTTTATGTCCCAAACGTCAAAATGGACTTTGCAAAAGTAAAAAATTATCCCAAGTATGTTTTTTTTTTTTTCCACGCTTTCATAATTCTAATATACAAGACTGCCTGCCAGTTCAAAAGAGTCATTATTGATGTTCGATATAGTATCTAAAATGAATACAGGAAAAGATGACACGTCAAATTTAATGTTCAAAAATAAACCGATTTCGAACTTTTTAGTGCAAGAACAATCATTTAAAGTGAAATTTTTATGGGCATTAAAACTTGTTGAATCAAATCCATCCTTTAATGCATTCAGTGATATGTTGGAAATATTTTCACGTATGTTCACTGAAAGTGAAATAACGAAAAAATGTACGTTAGGTAGTACAGAAATGGCGCACCATATTTGTTATGGATTAGATTCATTATCTCCATGAAGCTGATGGCTTAAAAGTCTGCAGAAGTTGCAGAAATTGATGCCCAAACACTTGAATTAGCAAAAATGAATAAATTAAAAAAGTAATCTTGCTTTGTAATATTTTTTGTTAAGTAATATTAAATTATTTGTATTGTGATAACAAAAATGTTTTCTGTTTTATTTCACCCGAATCCTTAATTTTGTGGGACTTACAGTTAAAGAACAAGAGAGGCAATATATGTCTCACCTTAATATAATAACTTGTGTCTTACTAAATTATAGATAATAAATAAATTTTTTTCTGTATGTAAATATAAACCTGCTTTTAATATATGCTATTTTAAATAATGTTAAATTGTTGCTTCCTTTCCTTGCTTTTTCTACTCTTTAAAACCTTATTCCATTATAACTAGCACATGAGTGCAATTCGCGCATTTCCTTGTATCTTGAAAAAACAGGGCAAACACAGGGAATTTTTTTTCCAGATTTGAGTGGCAACTCTATTATCAATTTAATTCGAAGTTTAAAAGAAGTTTTTGTCTATAAATTAAATTTATATTGAATGCAAATTGTTTACTGTCCTGCAGTTTCATTGTTTTAGTTCGGATGTAGGCTTTAAAACCTGGACGAATGAAACGACTGTTATGTATAAAAAAACCTTCACCTTAAAATTTCTCAAACCTTAGAGCAAGAGCATTGAACACATAGAAAACATTCTTTACTTATTATTATTTGTATTATTTCTTTGAACTTTTTGACGATGGGAGTAATTGCAGCCAATTGTTTTAATTGTTCCAAATAATAGGTTTATTTAAGTATGTTGATCTTATTAGTAAAGCTGAAATATGTTCTTTAAGTATAAATTACAGATGAATTTACCTTTTCAAAGTATATTACTATTTAGGTGTTTGTTTTTTATTCAGACATATTTTTTCCTAATATAGGAAAACGTGCACGAATTTCGTTCCAGATTTTTATTGATATAATATGCTTTTATTAGATCTATAATTAAACCAATGTTTCTCTTACAGGAGTTATATGGATGGATTGATCATGGAAATGTGGTAAGAATTTAAAATTATTATTTGTGATTGATAAGTATACAAGGTGTTCACTCTAACCTTGACCCAATAACCAATTTTAAAAACCATTATAGGCAGACCCATATTTCCAATTCAAATTTGCTTTGAACGACATAAAGAATTATATTTTATATTATTAGAGTCAGTAAACGTATTGCTGAAAAATTACGAAACCAAAGCATTTACATAGTTATTTTGTCATATTAGTCATATATAAATTGCTAGTAGTTGCTGAAATATTTTTGATATATTATCGTTTCTAACAAAAAGATATTCCTTTTTCTGCATCCACAAGTGACCAAGTAATGAAGCTTTGAAATCAATATTTTAGAAAATTTTAAACCATTTCAATGAACGCCTCGTAGAAGATCAAGAAGCAATCAAGATTTTGAAATGCATTAACCGCAAGCAAAACGGTTACCTAATTTCAAAAGGAAGATGCCCAGTAGCATGCGTAGGTGGTGACCAAGGAAAAATATGTTTTTATGCCCCAAACCTCAAAATGGGCTTTGCAAAAGTAAAAAAAATATCCCAAGTATGTTTATTTTTTGCGCGCTTTCATAATTCGCTAGTTTCCAAAATGACATAACTATAGTATGGTGCCTGCTAAGTCCGGCATTTATGACATCTATACCCTCATGGCCCCTCGATTTCTACTCCATAGCCAAGACGTAGAAACCAAGGAACAATGATTGGAGAAGAAAATGTGGATTAAGATAATTCCAAAACAAGGGCAGCTCCAAATTAACTTATCAATATTTAGGCTGCAAACCGGGAAAGCAAGAAGAGGGAGGGGCTATGCGGCCCCATAAAGATACATTAAATACATTTAATCTTGAACATAAAATAGCAAGGAAGAAGCTACAAACGAAAAAAAAAATCTAGTTGAAAGCAAATGAAATTCTCTAAGAATAAACAACACAAATTCAAAACTTTTTTGAACTACATCATAATTTAAAATTTAAAAGTAATTTCTTTTTAATAATAAATGCTAAATGCTTAATTTTAACATTTTTATGCCAATTTCTCGTAATTCGTCTTCTTTATAGTCCTGTTAGATTGAAGCTTTGCCACAATAAGGTCAAGTATACCGTTATACCATTCATTATATCATAATAAACGAAAGAGAGCTCGTTTCAGACGAAATATGATGAGAGGTAAAGCATACGATTCTTCCAAAGTGGTTGTTAGGTGCTTCAGACCAAGATTACTGGAGATTAGTATGGTTTGATTCACTGAAAGCGAACATATTAATGATGTCAGATCAGAAGCCCACTTCTTCGGACCATTGCTGCGTAACGTAGTAAAAAAAAAAAATTTAAATCTCTTTTAGCTGCAGAAAATTTTTATCCTGCTTCTTTTGTTTTACATTGTTAAAAGTTCAGACATTTTGAAATAATTACAATTTAGAATTTTTCGTAGAAAATTCTATTGAAATTCCGTGATCGATATATCTGATATTCACTCTAAGCCATTAAAGACGAAATAATTATATCCACACACCCTAAACTTTAAAAAACATCTTTAGTTGAAACGTTTGGCGATTTTTCAAAAACTTAGCATTTAGGAATAATTTTACTTGAGATTATAAGATATACGTTTGTTTAATTTATGATGTTTCAATTGTTTCATCTGTCTAAAAACGAAATCAAATAATTTTGAGAGCTTTTCTAAAACTAATTTATAATTTTGAGTAAGTATGGACTAAATGATCTTTTTTACATAATAGCTTTCATTGCACAATTCATGATTGAATTATATACAGTCACATATATAATTCATAAATATAACATTTTTACACTCAGATATAATTTAAAAACTTCAATGTTATACTCAATATTTATGCAATGTATAAATGATTACAAAAATGTTTTTTTTTTCTTTCATTTTAAACAGAATCACTTTTAACAAATCTTTTGAACCTTTGATAATTGCATTTTAAGAGGCTGAATGTGTGAAGCATTGCATTTCTTTGTTGTTTGTTGCGAATTTTGAATCAAACTTGGTTTGAGTGACACTTTCAAACATCTCAGATGAATAAAAATTCGCGTTTTCAAATACATTTTAATTATTAATTTTACAACTTGAACATTTGAATTAGAGCCCGCAGTGCCGTCTTCCACCCTAATCACACACAATTCTGCTATCACAATTAATTTCATGAAATCACAACATACAAATTCGTTCCAATGAAGAAAATTTAGAAGTTAAACGCTTATTATAATTAACGCGAACACATCTTATAATTCACCAGGTTGATATTTAAATGGATTTTTTTATCTCTTCTTACAAAATTGAAATATTTGTTTGAGGTAATCAGAAAATACGAGGGGTAACAGTGAGGAACGCATATAATCTTGAACATGATAACAAAAAATGCGATGCATGGCAATATGAAACGAAAAAGTTACCAATTTATTGCTTTTCTACATAACTGCTGTTCTAGTATTTGTCCCTGCTTTGGATCAGTATGAAATTCACACTTTTAAATAAAGCCACCGACTGCGAGTAGAGCCTGTGAAATCACTTTCAGAATCAAACTTCTGACCACTGAAAAACCTTATATTGAGTTCAAACAGATGAAAACTTGATCATGTCAAATTCTGGGTTTTAAAATGTCTGCTCTTACAATTCCTAACCGAGCCCTTGCAATTCAACCCTCCGCCCCTTTTGTACAAAGTTGCAAGAAAGACTGCATTTCATTACAACTACTCAAATTTTTGTGTATTTGAACACTAGAAGAGGTTTCCCGTCAGTCAGAAGTTTGACTTTGAAGACGATTTCAGTGGACTATGAGGCAGTGGTTTTCCTCGCAACTAATAGGGTTCTATGAGATTGAGAATTTCTAACAGCGCCAGCAGTGATACAAATATCTCAACATTAATTGTTAATAACCCAGCCCTCTCGCACATTTATAAGATCCCCAGGAATTATTAACATATTGTGAAAACAACTCTTAGAGTTTTTCTGCTCTCTCTATATAAATTTTGTTAATTTTCCACATTTTTTTGTTGGTATTAATAAGGAACATTCATTTTTGTTTCTATTATTTGATTCTGAGAAGACAATATTCTTTAAATTGTATTGATACCTTTTGAACAGTCTGTTCAATTAATTGATAGTTTGATATTTTTTTTATCTGTCTTTACATTAAACAATTGAAAAATTCAAACTCTCCATTTCCTTATTCAACAAAAAAATCTGTTTTTCTAGCTCTTATAAAATAGACTGAAACTAATCTTTCATAGCTAAATAACGCTTATCCTGAAATTCCTGTTTCGACGGCTGGAAAAAAAATCGACACAATCGACACATTTTCTAGAGCTTCCAAAACACGTTCCTAGACTTCAGTCGTTTATTCCTTTCAGAGACATTATCATTTATTTTGTTCATGGTAAATTTAATGTTAGCATAGCTTTTTTTTTTTTTTGAGGGAATATCAAGCAATGCGCTTTTAAAATTACGAAAATAATCGCTTTCGGTGAAGAGCCGAGCAAAAATTCGAACATTTGCAATGTTAAAAGCATCTTTCTTTTTTCATATAATTATCCAAACTTTCCACACATTCGGATTCTTAGGAAATGAACGAAAACAAATGTTTTTGTCTTTCAAATCTCTCGAATCCTACAACAACACAACCAGGCATTGTATTAGCTTAAAAGTTTTCTATGAATTTGTAATATTTGGCTTCCTGAAAAGAAACGCTTCTTAAACTTAAATTTGAAAACGAGAGGAACGCTAAAAAAAAACTCTTCACACCAATCAAGCAATATTTTCAACACTAAATCAAACGAGGTGTATTTATAATAAAGCTAAATTTTCCACCGCTTCATTTGGAAGGCGAGGAGAAAAAAAATAATGAAACAACAAAAATAATTAACAATCTTTTGTATGGAGTGAACGTAAAAAAATCGAAAAGATAATATCATTTATAGTCATTAAGTGAAAATTCTTATTAGACAGTATATAAAAGGAAAGAGCATTTCTCAGAAGCAAATCGATTATTTTGAAATGCTGTAAAGTTAACAAAAAGATAAAACCAGGGAATCATTTTCATCTATACTAATAACGAAGATAAATTTTTATGTTGTGTGTGTGGGGGGGGGGGGCACTCTACAATCCACACCATTTGACGTAGAAATACCAAACATGAAAAGCATATATCTTGGAGCGTGGACATGTGGATATTGGGCCGATTTGTTTGAAGTTTTAATTAGAAATTTTATTAATTAAAAATTGGGCGAAATTTTAACGCTTTTCTGCGATAACTTCCAAAATTATTGTCTCAAAAATTTTTTAATATTATTTAACAGTTCAAAAAATTGTCTTTTTAATCATACAAAGTAAAAAATTTCCGAATTTTCGCAATTAATTTTTTTTTTTTTTTTTTTTTTTTGCCTTATTTGAAACATTAAATTTCAAACTGTATCCATTGTTTCATCAAACATTACATCACGGGATTTTCTTTAATTATTAAAAGCTAAAAATCAAAATTTCTGTTTAATATTTGTGTAATTTACGAGTATTGTAATTTGCCGTCCAACTATCTGATAATCATCCTGAAGCGACCAGTTAAAATATAAGTACATAAAACGGAATCGATCAGAGATAAAAAGCCATCTCGTATTCAGACGATACAATAATGAATCATTAATCAGGCATTTTTACCGTTTCTTTCAGATGGAATAAAATTGTGTCCTTAATTTGAAACCGCTTGGAATAACGGAGAGTGTTGGGATATGAAACGAAATACGCAGAGAGACTTTTGCGTACGCTTTAATGAGACCTGCTTGATTCAAATTAAATATGCATAGCACAAGATACGATTGATAACTAGCAAAATAATTTCATTGGGTGATGAATTTAATGACAATTTTCAGATGATTCAAGAAAGTTTTTTTCAATGTAGGGAAGATTGGTTCTTTTTATATTCCTTTCTTAAGTTATTCCATATGCTTGGATAAATTGTTAATTCTTTAGGCTGAATATTTATTAAATAATATTTAAATAATTCAAAAATTTTAACTGTTTTCTGTATTAATTTTAAATATTTTTATTTAAATACTCAACTAGGATTTATTTCCCCAATTTTTCATTATATTTTAAACATTTTTTATGTTTGTTTTATTCCCCAATATATCTCGTACTGTGTGTATATAAACACATAACCGTCACTGTATAAGGGCAATAGTGTTTAATACTTTTTAATGTAAAAAGAATCTCTTTGCATTTATTCCAGAAATATTTTTAACGTATATATTTCTCTTAAAAGTACGTTCTCTCGCTTGCATAGTTTTTTTTTGTTTTTGTTTTGTTAATATTGTTTTCTTGAAAGATATGCTGTGTATTCAATTCAATTTATGATTACGACAGTGCTTACCATACTGACTTCTTTGTAATATTTGCACCTTTTAATTGTTTCCCTTTTTCAGATAATACTTCTATATAAAAATTCTCGATTCAAAATTCAAGCAAGTGTTTCTTACACTATTTTTTTTCTTTCATTTTATATGTCACTATTTAAGTCTGAAAATGTAATAGAGCAACAGCAAAAAAGTTTGTGGTAAATCTAGATAAAAATTCCAGCACTGAGTTCTAATATTTGTGTTGCATTTTTGTTTCAGGATGCATTCGGTGTAAATCAGCCTCTTACTGTTAGTTTCGGCCCTAGCCATTATCGCTTTGACAGAGGAAATGACAGCGGGGATTTTGATGTTAAAGATATCAAAGAAAATAGTAAGTTATTGCGATTTTGTAAAAGTTTTCTTTGGGGTTTTTTCAGTTTATCATAGTTAAATGAACAAGATAGAATATGAGTTTCTCATTTCTTATTGAAATATTATGCGGAAAGGATTTACCATGTAGTGAAACTACGATAACTAGCCGATGCTGGTTAGTGTGTTAACATTTGTAAATCAAAGACAAGTGAAATTTTTGTATGCATCCTTTTAATTTATATTCTCTTGGTTAATGTAGAATTACTAAATGTGTGCATTTTATTTATTATTACACAACGCCATTCTCTGCCCGGGAACTATTTACAATTTCAACCCGTAATGATTTACCGCGGTCATTCACTTTTGTCCTACGTATCACACAGTCGTCCGCAGCCAATTGTCCTACATCTGATTTATTTCGTAAAAGGATACTGAAAATGTTCGTTTTATTTGGCTTTTCATCGGGGGTCATCAGTAGACTCTCAGTAATCCGACAGATTTCACACCAGAGGAATGCAGACTTGAAGATTCATTTAAAAAACGAATTGTTACTATGTCAACGTTAATTGCACTTAATCTACAAAATGAAACTGATGAATATATAATATGTAACAGATACTGAAAACTGATTTTGAAATTTAAGCAGCAGCTTATTGTCTAATAGAGCCAAGATCAAAGCTTCTTTATATCTTTTCAGTCAACTTAATATCTATCCATTGCAGTTAGTTAATTCCTGTCTCATTTATCGCAACTTCGAGGCATGATCTTACCTATTCAGCTAAAATTGCGAATAATTTTTCCTTCAGTAAACCTTCTACTTTTCTTTTATTCCACCCTTATTTATACCCCTACACACTCACATATCTTTTTTATCTGACATTGATTATATAACTGTTAGGTATTTTTTAAAATCATTGCAATGCTTGGAATTAAAAGACATTGAGTTATTTCACTTCGTTAAACCTCCTACATCTACGTCGACACGCAATGATTACTTTTCGGCTTAATCTCGTTCTACTAAAAACGCCAGGTTGGAATGCTACAGGGTCGGATTACTGAACGTCTACTGGATTTTTTTTCCCGCGGATATTAAAAGTCTTTCTTAAAAGTATCTATAAGATATTTCCGATTTCAAAATAATTTTAATAGACAATTTAAGATTTCTTCTTCCCTTTTTAAAAACTTATATTCTTCCTCCTGATTTTTAGTGTCGAAACTAAAATAAAATTTATAGTGTCTTTTATAAAGAAACAGATAAACTTGCCTCAAGGTTTAAGAGAGGTTTTTGTCTCTGTATTAAAGATATATTGATACTGAATTTCTCACTATTTTGCAGTTTCACTTTTGTTTTTTGTTTTTTTACGTATAAGGCAGGCTTTAAAAACTAGACGAGTAAAACCACTGTAAATATCACTCACTTTAAAAATATCAAATCTTAAGTTACGAGCATTTAACACATTGAAAACATTCGTTACTTATTATTATTTGTATTATTTGCTTAAACCTTTAGACGAAGGAAGCCATTACAGCCAATTCTTACATTTAGGCATGTTGATCTTATTAGCTAAGTTGAAATATATTCTACTGGAATAAATTAGTGATGAATTAATTTATGTTTTGGAAGTGCAATAATATTATTATTATTTTTTTTTTATTTAGACATATACTTCTCCACATTTAGGAAAATGTGCATGAATTTATTTCTGTATTTTTATTAATATAATATGTTTTAATTAGATCCATAATTAAAATATATTTTCTTTACAGCCTATCCAGATACCGGCAGCGATTTCCAGGTAAGAATTTAAATTATTAATTATGGATTGTAAGTATTCAAGGTTTTTAGTCTAACTGTGGCCCAATAACTAATGTCTTAGCTGTTAGACAGAGGTATATATTTTCAAAAGGAAAAACGCTTTAAATAATGCAAAGAATTGTATTTTATGTTGTTTGAATCGGTAAATATTTTGTTAAAAAAATTACGATGCCAAAACTTTTACATAATTTCTCTGCCTTATTATTGATATTTAAATATACAACAAATTATTAGTAAAATATTTTTGATATGCTACTATTTCAAACAAAAAGACTTCCATTTTCCTGCATTCACAAGTGACCGAGTAATGAAGCTTTGAAAATCAGTATTTTAGAAAAATTTAAACTGTTTCAATAGCCACCTCGAAGATTTCATGTATTAAGCACTAAAATAATTGAAGAAGCAATCAAGATTTTGAAATGCCTCCAACACAAACAAAAGGGTTATCTAATTTCTTAAGGAAGATATCCAGGGTACAGTGGCGTTAGTATATATAATTTATGTCCCAGGAAAAATAGGTTTTTATGCTCAAAACGTCATTTTGCGGCGAATCTGTGGACAAAAGTACTAACACATTCTGCATTTTTATTTCAGATTAAGGCAGAAGGAGACGTAGAAATTAAACAGGAGCCCGTCGATTAAACTCGTAAGTTGCATCGATTTCACATAAAAAATTTTGTACTAATTAACAAATATTTTTTGTGGGTTTTATTCAGTGAACCATAGTTAAATCAACAAAATAGATTCACATTTTAGACTCAAATATTATATGGAAATTATTTACCATGCTGCGAAGCTATGATAACTGGCCAATGTTAATAGTCTGTTAACATTTGTAAATCAAACACAAGTGAAATTTTTGTACACATCCTTTTAATTTATTTTCTGTTGGTTAATGTAGAGTTACTAAATATGTACCTTTTATTTATTACTATACAACGCCTTCATTTTTCATTCTCTCCTCAGGAACGATTTTCAGTTTCAACCTGTAATGATTAACCGTGATCATTCACTTTTGTCCTATCACACAGTCGTCCGCAGCCAACCGTCCTACATCCTATTTATTTCATAAACGGATACTGAAAATGTTCGGGTTTTTTTCGGGGGGGGGGGGGGCTTTCACCGGGCGTCATCAGTAGACTCTCGGTAATCCGACAGATGTGTCATCAGAAGAATGCAGACTAGTTGAGGTTCATTTAAAAAACGAATTTTAACAATAAAGGCAACATTAATTGCAATAAATATACAAAATGAAACTGATGAGTTTATAATATGTAACAGATATCGAAAACTGATTATATGCAGTAGCTTATTGTTTAGTCTGGACAAGGCCAAGGCTTCTTTTAAGGAATCAATTTGTTGCATTTAAATAAAATTAAATGACTAAGAAATTCTTATTTCCTAGATTTTTAAAAATTAAAAACAGTTTTAAGAGAATGAGAAAAGTAAGACGATGGGTTTGCCTAATTGGGTATTAGAGCTTATTAGAACGTTATGGCTCTTAGCTTTTGGCTTAGAATTGATGCTTATTTATGTGTGAAACAAAATAAATTATAGCAAAACTCATATTATATAACTTCGTTTTTTGCATGTTGACATGCAAGGAGTAGAGATTTTAAATCTTTCGGATTTTTGTGAAAAGAAATAGATTCGTTTTACAATTCTCGTGAAAGCAACGGGCATTCGAGAACAGCATAGATCGTATAAATTTAAAAATCTTTCAATAAGAGTACGTTACATGTTTTAGAAAAAACTTATTTTTCAAATCTCTGTGCAGTAAAACAAATTATCGGAAACTACATTTCTAAACTCGAATCATGAATTAACCGCGGTCATCCACTTTTGTCCTATCACAAAGTCGTCAGCAGCCAACCGTCCTACATCCTATTCATTTCATAAACGGATACCGAAAATGTTCGTTTTTTCTAGTGTTTCATCGGGGGTTATGGATAGACTCTTGGTAATCAGATAGATATCCCACCAGAGGAATGCAGGCGTGGAGGTTCATTAAAAAATATTTTACCATGTCACCTTTAATTGCACATAATATACAAAATGAAACTGATGAATATATAATATGAAACCGATATTGAAAATTGATTTCAAAATATAAACAACAGCTTATTGTTTAGTGGGGCCAAGGTCAAAGCATCTTTTTATCTTTTCAATCAACTTAAGATCTATCTATTACCGTCAGTTAGTTTTCCCTTCATTGTTTCGCAGCTTGCGTTGGAGTTGCGAAACCAGCTGCGAGTTCTCAAGCTTTTCAAAGAGCCTGCTTTCAATCTTTGCATTGTTTATTGTAGTTCTAGCATGACAGAGGACCGGCGCATACTGACATTACTTTTAGACAGAACTGAATCAGCCGCGATGGTCCAGATCATTGACCTTTTAGACTTTCGGACCTACCATGCTGTGATTTCTTCGGAAATCATATAAAAACAGAAAAATATATGAATTCTTCGTTCAGTAAGGCTTTATCGTTAGCATTTCTGTAGCTGTCGGGGGGGGGGGGTTCAAGAATTCTGCAGATTCCATGTAGTATTGTGTACGATTCTTTGGTCAAAACCAAGAGTACCTTCTATAGCATTTGGGAATTTGATAACGTAAAATTCGTGATTAAAATACTTTATATTATATTTAATTTTGTTTTTTCAATTCTTGAATTCTCTCTATTTCTTTGTCTTCTGGACAGCATTTACAATCTGCTACAGTCGTTTGTGCTAGGTGCGGTTGCTCATCGGCGGCCACATCAAGTTTCCCGCATGGCCTCTGGCTAGGTCGGGGTATTGCTTGCATATGCACGTCCTGTAATTCAGCTTGTTAATTTTGAAAAGCCAAAAGCAAATATAATATCTGAATGTTTTAAGTGAAAAAAAGAAATAATACTTTTAAAATTTGAGCAGATTAGAATAGGAGTGACCTAATATTAAAACGATTCAACAAAATGAGACGAAGATAAACCAAAAAACTAGAAAATACAGCGATACCCCAAAAGATATAAATTCTCAGAACAGTTCAGGGGACTTCCAAGTGAAAAAATTTTCAGCGTTGAAATTGTGATTGAGAAGAATTAATCTAAAATTACAAGCCAGTTTTGTCTCTCATCAAAAATTAGCACGAATGGTAGAGCTGGTAATCAACAAATTTATTATAAAATTATTTCAAACATAAACTAGGCATTTAATATTTGTAATATCTGTCAATTTCAACTACTGATAATTTTTGCTTAAATGTTATTTTATTTTGATTTTCAAAATTTTTGTTTAAAGATAGAATTGGTTACAAACCAAATAATCCCCTTCGAATTCGTAACTTTAAATTTCATGCTTCCTGTTTTGAAGTGCTTTTGGCTATCGCACGAAATAGCCACTTTTAGAAAATCTTTTATTACTTCCTTTGTTTCCCTTTTAAAATTACTTTTATTTCGTAACTATTCAGTAATTAAAGAGTAGGAGGAATAGGTAGAAGTAGCATGATAAATTTTGAAGAAAAATAAAGAGGGGGAATATGATGACAGAATAAGGGATTCATGATTGAAGAACTACAAATTCAAATCTAGACAGCTGAAAATTCACATGTGTATGGAGAAGCAATTCTCCTATGCGATGTAAACTTAATATCGCTCCAACTGATTACCTGGCCAAACAAAGGCGAAGAAATAAAGCCGAATAAGACTTGTTAAACCATGCATTTACATTATTTCAAGCAATACCAATGGAGCGGTGGCACTCCAAAACCGATTGTCAGTGCGAAAACCTATTAATACCATCATGGCGTAGAGTGGGAAGTTCGATTTCCGGAAAGTTCCCGTTTTAATTTCCATCATGTCATTTAAAATGTGTACTCAGAGTATATGGGCATAGAGGGAAAGGCTTTGGTTATGTAAAGAAAGGAGGGGTGGGTTGAGATGTACTGTAACAAAGTGTTCACTGCGGGAGTTCTTGAGAATGTCCAGCCTAAATGAATGGGTTAAATATAGTATGGCATGAAGTGATTGTGAATGATCGATTCCTAAATTTCTAACAAGATCCAGAGAGTAACAACCATGTTATGTAGTATAGGATGTACCAAATTCTGAAACATTTTCTAACGGTTCGATTTAAATTCCTAATAAGTGGGTTAAAAGACCATGAATTTGCTCTTATTTAGTCCTATACTGTATGTTTGTGGAATTAGGGCAGGGTATATCTAGTTGTTGTTTAAACGTTCTCTCTATAGTATCATACATTTTTTGAAGAAATGTTAAATCAGCTTAATTAGTTTGCACATTTTTTTCCGAATAGTTCATTTTGTCGCTTCGCAGTGGAACGTTAATCTGCATAAAATTAATTTTGGAAAGCTGAAAATCACTAACAGAATTAAAATTAGTATTTTTTTTAAGTGTCTTTCATTCTACAGAAAGTTTCCTAGAAATCATCTCATACTAGTTACGATTAGTGTTTTATGTTGTTACTTTTTAATGGTAACCATTTTCATTTGTGTGTTTACATCTTTCCATTTCTTTTATTACATTAAATTGCAAACTAATTTTTTTCTGTTAGTTTAACTTGAAAATTCATACCAATAATTTCTTGCCTTTTTTTTTAAAGCTTTTGAAGGTGGCGCAGATATCCAGGGGATTAAAAAAGAAAACTAATTATACATTTTTGAATCTATGTAATATGTATATGTTTTGTATAATGTAATATGTCTATGTTTTGTATATATGTAAATGTGTGTGTGTCTCAAAATTATCAATGAAATTAAGAAAAATTGGTGTAAGAAAATGATACAAAAATCAGATAATAAATAAGCTAGAAAAATGTTATTTTATTTTTCTCTGACTACGACATACATAATAAAACAATGCTCTATTCCGGTTGATGGAGCTGACATACATTTTCATTGAACTGCATTCCTAAGGAAGAGATGTATTTGTTTAGTTGAAATTTTCGTTTCGTATCAAAACCAATCTTTATCATTCGGATTGCACTTTGTAAGGCAAGCTGCCCGTGCCATTTCCATCATTGCCTGAGGATCAGCAGAAATCTCGAAAACAGTCGTGAAGAAGAAGAGAAAGGCAAATATTAGTGCTAAGTAAAAGTTTGGCTGAAATTATAAAAAAAAAGAAAAGAAATTCATTAGGATTGATGACATTGATGTAAGGCCTTTCTATCTAAACACAGTCAGCTAAGTGAAAATTTTATTTAAAATGTCCCAAAAAATGACCTCTAAATCAATTACCATTTGTTATACACAACTGATGTATGAATGCGAATGAGATGAGAATAATGATGACTTAATTCTACATTAAAAGTAAATATGTTATAATTTTCTGGTGCATGAACCGTTTATAGGGTAAATTGCCCTGAAATTAAATGTAAATAGTATTTCTAATTTTATGTATGATTACGACAGTAACACATGTGCGTAAAATCATAACAAGAAACAAAATATCATCCACTTCTTCAAGTCCTACTTAAGAAGCTAATTGAAAAAAAAAATGGCCGTCCAAATTATTAAATTATCTAAATTATTCCAAAAATTGTCTTTTTACAAAGCATTAGCTCAAAAATTTTTTTATTCAGTTTAATATTAATTGATAAATTAAAAAAAAGTGAACACCACATGTAATCTCAAAACGCAATTTACTGCAAAAAAAAAAAAAAAAAACTTTTCTGAAATTATTTATTATGAAAAAAACTGAAGATTTAATTTTAAAATAAATCGAATATTAAAGAGAATTTCCATGCAACACTAGGATTCTGAATCACCAGTGGGGAGGGGCAGTGGGAGCGTCCCGCCTGGGGACTCTTGGGGGGGGGGGTTCAAAATAAATAATAATAATAACATCTTGTAACTTGAAATAAAAATTTTAACTATTTCTTTTCATATTTTTTATTTCATCTACAATTCAGATCGATTTAAATATTTAATCTGTGACAAAACCGAGAATCCCCCTTTCTTTCTGTGAATTTAGTCGTCTCGTTCGCTCAAGATATTGACAACAACGTCCATATTAATGGCAAGCATTTTTTAACTGAGTATTTGATATAATAAGATTCCTTGAGAAAGAAAATTTTGTCTTACAAGGCTACAAAGAAAACGATACCAGAGCTAGTAGAAGCCAACTTTTTAGAATTGGTGCATTTAGTTGCAAAGTTGTCAATTTGGTTAGATCTAAAATGGGTCGCAAAAAGGGGCATTTATACGTCACCAGAAATTCAAAACGAATTTATTGAAATTTATGATAAGTTTGCAACATATCATCAGACAAGTAATAAAGAAAATATTAGATCATTTTCGATTGCGCTCCTTGTGTTTCTCCCAACGACCAAACAAGCCAAGTATAATTTTAAGATACGTAGTAAGATACATACAAGTAGTAAAATCTTTTGTAGATTTCATTGAAACAAAAAATAAAATAGCTGAAGGAATTTCAAACATGATTGTTAGCAAGTTTAGAGTTGATGATCTCAATATAATGAATTGTTGAGGCCAAGCATATAATAATGCTGCTGTTATAGCTGGAAGGCATTCAGGAGTTCACCAAAATATAAAGGAAATAAATTCCAAAGTTGAATTCCTGCTTTGATCAAATCATTCGTTAAACTTGGTTTGCATGCTGCCTCAAGGGGGTTAAACTTGGTTTACATGCTGGGGCTAGTTCAATAGCTTTGTTCGGTACATTAGAACGGTTTTTTTTTTTTTCCATGTCTACATATCGGTGAAAAGTTCTGATAGCAGCTACAGGCAAAAGCACAAAAAGAGTTCAAAATAAGTGGTCGAGCGTAAGAGGCGATGCCATTAATATGACATGACATTATCACAAAGACATTTTTGTCGCCATGGAAAAATTGACAGAGAGAGATGAAAGCTTAAACACAGGAACTTTGCTACTTACGATGCAATCATTTTCTCTCTTTGTTTCTAGGGCCTCTGGCAACTTGTACTACATGAAGTGAACGATGCACAAAAATATTTACAAACAAAGGGACTCGGCATGAAACTGCGCACTCAGAAACTAAGTGTTTTGCAAACGATACTGATAGAGAAATGAGAGGAATTGATAGTCGAGTCTATAACTTTTGCAAATAATATGCGGAGAGACCGTGACATTTTCATGGAACCTTAAAGGTGCACAATGAGAAAGCATATTCTTCACGACAGAAGTAGAGATGTCAAACTGTCCTAGAAAAATGAGTTAAGAAGGAAGCTGCTCTTTGTTAGATAGAATAATTGTATAAATTTATGAGAGGTTTCAGCGGCTACAGAATTTCACAGGAAAGTTTGCCTATCGTTTTCTATACTATTGGATTTCAGCAACATTGAATGTAATCGAGATTACGCATCTCTTGCATAATTACAATTTATTGTGAAATCCAAATTGCAAGATATTCTGCCCAATACTATAATAATGCTCCGAATATTCCTTGCAATTGCCATGAGTAATGCCAGCAGTAAAAGAATATTTTCAAATAATCGATATAAATGTATATTAAATCGATAATACATACTTTAAAGTTAACCAACCTGGTTATCTTGCATAGTCACAGAAAAGTGGGTGAATAGCTTTAGTTGAAGACTGAAGTTTCATTTTCAGTTCTATTAATTTTTCAATAAATAAACCTTATAACAATATCGTTCTAGTTTTAATGAGAAATTGATTTGTGTTTTATGTTCATTTCACTGTTAATCGTTATGTGTTCTTAATTTTATATAGTAATAGGTTAGTGTGACATAAATATTGCATATTGTACATGAATAAGTGGCATACATATAAGAACTTTTATAATATACATGGCATTTTTTATGAGTGCCTTGTAAATACTCAATAACAAATTTATTCTTTCCGAAAAATTCTTTAGAATTTCAGTAAACTTTGGAGCCTTCATAAATTTAAACATCTAAATAAAGGGGCGGCAGATTTAGCCTACGATCTGGACAGCTCAAATCCATATTATGCCACTGTGAACCACATTAATCAAAAGCGAATGCTTTGATGGTGGCTTGATAAAAACATTTTAAAAAGTAACGAAGAACAGTTTCTGATTTTAATACATAATTTTTAGTAACATCAATAATAAATCTGACACATCATCCCAGGAACAATGTTCATCACATTTTCATGATTTTTTAGATGGATGATGGAGGTATCATCTAAACAAATTTTGGCGCTTTAAACTAGAGTAACTTGGCACATGATGAGAATCATAACTAAGAATTCGAAAGCCTTTGGTCCAACGAAAATATCTATCTAATAATAACTAAGGGAAAGAAAAAAAATCGACACCTTTTTAAAACTGAATTTGGCAAACCAGTTTCGCCAAATCTGATCATATGCAGGATTTATTTTAACGTTTTCAGTATAAAAAGTATTATTTCTATTCCCTTCTGAATATTTATTTAATATGAATGAATAATAATATAATTAATATTTAAATTTATAAAGCATGTATAAACACTTTGTATTTTATTTATCATTTTCTAATTTATTTAATTGATATTAAAATATGTATTTTCACTTATAAGAAAAGTATTATTTAAATTAATAAAATTTACATATTTAGATAACATAAAATATAAAGTAATATGATAATACATTTAAAATTATTTTTTATTGTTATAAATATGTTTATAGAACTATTTTACGACAGTATTTTAAGGTAAATTCATCAATAATTTTAATTTTATCAATATATTCTAAAATTCCATTTTCTTCCGGGAAAAATAAAAAAAACTCAAAGTTGCTAAACTTAGATTGGTGTAATGATCTTAAATAATTCTTCAACCCTTTTAATGTCAAAATCCCTGTCATTGTTTAGTTACAAGCCTTAATCATATTTTTACTTTTAAAATATTTAAAATAATAATTAAATAAATTTTTGATACAAAATTAAAATAAACCAATATAGTAAATTTTTAGAATCAAAGCCACGTCTTGGATCAGATCCCCTTTTCCAGGTACGCCTTATCCAATCAGCCTATTTAATAAGACGACCCTGGGGAGAGGATTTGTATATTAAGATTATATAGTATTTTCAAAGAATTCTTTGAAAATAAGAATATATTACCGGTATAGAATATATATAAAATAAATCACATACAGATGAAGTATGCATTTTGGGACACTTTCTCTTTTTCTTCTACAGACTGATTTGGTCAAAACATGACGAAGATCTATAGTCTCTGTGCAAAGATAACATAATACTAAAATGTGCATCTTATTTCGTGTTTATTGCCTTATCATGATCGCATACACATCAATATACAAACCAACAAATAGTCAAACAGTTTGATGCACATTTGGAATCCAGATGATAAAGCCACAAGCCAACATCCACCCATGTTAATAGGTTTGCACACAGTTGGACGGATTTCATTTTGACGAATTCCGATTAAAATTTGATAGAGATCTACACACACTCAAACTTAGAATCAAACCCTTGGTATCCCAAGTGGTAATCCAATTAATTAATTTATCCTTCTATCTCATTGCGTTTATGTATTATCAAACAATAAACAAACATAAATTTAAAAATACTTTTCAGACTCGGAGAAGTTTAAAATGTGGTAATTCACCAGGTTGAGTTTTTTGACCATTGCAACACTTTCCATACATAATCTACAAAAGAGGGTAAAATTAATTTTTACATCTTGCACTCGAAGTAATTATTTTACCGGAAAGTGATAATGCTGTATTTCAGTTGCTCTTCCACTGTATAGATCATTACACGATACCAGCCATCTAAAACATTAAATATCTGATATGGCGAAAGATCTGTCCAATAAATAATTGAAACACATAGGGAAAAATCTTGTATCCATTTATTAATTACGGTATATCTAATTTAAAAGTAAAAACAGTTACGACGAAAGTCCCGATAAAGGATTTTTCAGACTTTTTTGACGGATAGTTTACAACATAGATATAAACTAAAGCTATACTTCAAATAAAACAAATAAACAATAATAACATCAAGAAAAAAATCAAATTTGATTTATTTTTATTGATCATTATTTTATATATAATTCTATGAATGATTTGCTAATTCCCAATTTCAGGATTTTCAAAGCAGGATGTTTCCAACTTAAAAAATTTATAATTTGCTTAAAAAAGACAAGTAAATAGTTGAATTTCATTTATATTCACTAGTAATGGAAAAAAAAAACAAAAAAAAAAAAAAAACCTCTCTTAATAATCTAAAATTTTGGAATAATCGCCAAGTAATTTATAAATAATTTCGATGATGAGTAATTTACAGAAAGTTTTAAAAATTTAGAAAGCTTTCTCTCCTGCTTAGCTATTAAAAGATTTTGATTAAATTGTTGTGAAAGTTACACACCTCACACACCTAGAAAAACATTGTCGTAACTTTAAATAAATAAAAAAAAAAAAACGTTAGAAATACTGTAATCAAGCTTGAAACAACAGAAACATTTACAAATAATAAAATATTTAATAAAAGAAGTTATCAATGTATTAAAACGGGAAAGTAAAATGTTTATCAAAAATCTGACGGCCAAAACAAAAATCTTTGCAAAAAAAAAAAGTGTCGCAGACACATAAAAAAGTAGAATCGTAATCACATTTATAATGCATTTTAGATTTTATATTATGAATGTTTCTGATTTCTTGTTCTAATATCATTCATTATGTCTTTATAGTCTTTTTTTTTTTTTTGCGCCTCATACTTTTACGAATTATATTTTAATCTTCAGATCTTTGATAAAAATATTATTTCTCCTTTTAAATTCACAGCTAAAAGCATTTCTTTAAAAAACAAATTTATATTTATCATTTTTTAGTTTTTATAATATATTAATTATGTCTTTTTCTAAAAAGATGAAAGATACCCAATCCTTCATGCAGAATCGAAAGCGTTACACTGATGCCGCAACGTCACACGCAAAATCAACACACAAAGCCTTCCAGATTTCTTCGCGTTTACCTGCATATTCTAAACGGTCATATAAAATTTCATTATGACGAATTGACTGTTACCATTCTTGATTTCTAAAAATAAATATTCTAATTCATACATAACATGTTTAGTTAATATTCTACTATAAGATAAAGCAATAATAATGCACTTTTTTTTTAAATGCAATCGATTAATAAACAGTACTGAAATTGAATTATAAGATATGAATTTCTGAGATACGACTGAATAACATTGAAATCCTTCTTAATAATAACTCGGTAAACTAAAATATAAACTTTTTAAAAAATTAAATTTTTTAATCGTCAATAAATAGGGAAAAAACGTCCCTTATTTGTTAATTTACAGTCGTCGAATGACTTTAAAAACTTTAAACACGCTTTGTAGGATTTAAATATGTCTCTATAAAATCATGGTTAATTACCAAAATAATAAAAATAAAGAATAGCAAATTTTAAAGCAGTAAAATAAATATGCTGTCTTTTTTCAAATATAATTTAAGCATTAACACATTTTCAGAGCATAATCAGATAGTTATTTTTATTGTTATCGTTGCTTTAAATAAACATTGACAGATTTTAATTTGAATGAAATTGTATTTGCACGAATAAATATTGAATGGATATAATAAGATAAATTCTTCCTTTCTTTCCCTGTAATGTATATCAATATGCAAAGCATCCACCGAATCATATTTCAATAGTTAATTTCTAAACCGTTAAAGATAAACAAATTCCAATCGGATAAGTATTTATTGATACATCATTTTATTAAATGATGTAAAGAATTTTATTTTGTATTATTTCAGTCAACAAATGTACTACTGAAAAAGTTATGAAATATAAATTTTTATACAGTTCCAAGGTCCTAGCAGGCCAGCGTCCTGGCATAGGGGTAGCGCGTCTTCCCCGTGATCTGGGCGTCCCGGTTTCGATTTCCATAGTTGTTCTTTCTCTGTGTTCTGTCTGTGAGGTGTGTGAATGTATTAAAAAATACCCCCTTTAAAAAGGGGTTATGCAAGCGAATGTGACGCATGAAGTAGCTAAGTCGTACTCTTGGCCCTAGTTGGCGCTACTGAAAAAACAAGAGACGCTCCCTCGGCTTAAATCGCTGACAGATTTGTCAGCGGGCTTGTAAAGTTCTATAAGTAACAACAACAGGTCCTATTAGTCAAATTTAGTAAAACATTTTTGGCAAATTAACCTTTTAATTCTCCAAAAAATTTAACTCTTCTGCGATAAGAACTTACCGAATATTAAGTCTGAATATCAATATTTTATGTCGATCGAGGAAACGGAATCCGTTGAATGAATGATATTCCTTGAAGCAGCCGATGAAATGGTTGAACATCGTGTAAAAATAGTAATACTATGAACTTTCATTTTTGGTCGCAGAAGAGTGGATTAAAAAAAAAAAAAAGTTCAAGAATGCCAAGAATATATTCTTAAATATGTCTAAAATAACTGGAGTACAGAATAAAAAAAAATTTATTTTTTTTTTTTTTCTTTACTACAATTACTGACTGAAACAACACGCAATATAATTTTTCACGCTATTTTAAAAATAAAAGTTCTAAGTGGAACTATCTCTTATGGTTTAGAAATTAGCTTTTGGACTACGATTAGAATAACCACGTAGTATACATTATTTTTGTAATAGAAAGAGGCCATAAAATAACGTGAGGCGTTGGAACTCTAGGTGTTCAGTCAAACGTGTAACGGAATTTTGTCTACATACTTTTCCTACTATGAGATTTCGATTTAGTAAAAAAAAAGTTCATATTTTAATCACCAAATGCAATATGGATCTATACTCGTAGTTGGTTTAGTCAGACAATTTAATGAATTGTAGAAATTATTATTTCTTTTACAAATTATTGATCAAATTTTTTTAGATTTGGCTAAAAAAGAATATTTACAGTAGTACTTAAATCATCTCCAATTATTTTATAGTCTTATATATATAATATAACATAAGATACCGGAGAATGAATGAATTCCTGGTAGCAGCGTTTATGAAATTAAAATGCTATTTAATTATTTAACTCTCATTAGAATATTAAACATAATTATCACTTCAAAAATGCAGTAAATGAAATTTTTGGTTGATCAAATGAAACATCTAACATTTTAGGACAAATAAGACATGGTATGGAAGTTAATGTTTATTTGACAATTCAAAAATATCAGTGAACGTAATTAAAGTGAAAGTACAGCTATGAGGGGGAAAAAATGAGAAATATGAAAATTTATAAATTTAAATGAAATTAAATATGAGACAATCCATTAATTCTATAGAAATAATTAATTATGAGAATTTTTTTTCTTGCTGATTTATTGATTTTTTTATCTTTTATTTGAAAATTCGTTTTACAAAATTTAGGCCACATATAACAGAAGTTCAGGTGTTCGTTTCATAAAGTAAAAAGAAAAGGTTTTAATATTCCCTGTAATGAGTAAATAATTGGATTTAGCAATCAAATCAAATCTTTTCCAGAAAAGAATTATTAGAAAATAGTCCGATGACCTTTGAAAAGCATCTTACCTGCATTTTACTGCTTCTTTTTGTTCGAACTGAAAATTTCTCACAAGCTTCTCAAGTTCTGTTCTATTCTGGCGTGGCTTTTTATTAGCTGAAATAATCATGAAAAATGCTTGGTAATCGACTGAAAATGTTATCAATTCTTAATTTACATTAGTCATGTCATTTTTGTTAATTCCGGAATGAACTCTTATTCGATGATGGAAGTTTACCATTGTTGCACGTAATGATTATTCGATAATCTACTAGATAAATTTCTCAGCACTTCTGTGTAAGATATAGGTCAGGAAAGAATTTCCTTCGAAAGGTAAATAAAATTATAAAGCGTAAAATTATCAGTTTACCTTCAGTGTTTACAAAATATATACAGTTTTTCTAAAATTCTTGATTAGGATATTTTTATAACATAATAAACTTTTATTATAATAATACTTATAACAAGTAGATAAAGAATCTTCTTCCGACTGAGCGTTTATTGTTTATTCGGATATCCTGATAAAATTCAGGAAACTAGAAAATCATTCTCAAAGCATAAAAAATTCATTATACTTAAAAGGGTATCGTTCTTAGCTATACTATAAAGCTCATTATTATAGAAATTATTTTTCATAATAGAAACTTCTTTCATTAAATATAAATATAAACTAAACTCTGAATCTTCAAAGGAAGATAAAAACTTAATTTGACTGTTAGGAAGAGAAATATTTATTCAAAACATTATTTAGGAAATATGTACCTTTCTGGGTAATATATTATGTGAAAACTAGCCGCCTTTGGCGTCCAGCGCGTTCACCAGAAATAATACTCTCTTAAATTTTTAATTAAATTGTTATGTGCCTTGGAATATGTACCTTTAAGAAGAGTATTTGGTCTCTTCAGCAAAATATTTTTAAGCTTCAAATTTCGAGATTCATGTAATTCATGCTATAAAAGCTTTACTATATTTTGTTCATTGTACTATATATATCTCTCTAATTTGCAGTCAACCCTGAAATTTAAATTTGAAATAAAAGGGATAAAACTTCAATAAATACGAACACTTTTCTGCTAAAAGCAAACATATTTTTTAAAAATATGACAACAGAGAATCGAATTTTTCGGCATTGTAATCTTATGTGTACCACAGAATATTTTTTAATATAATTTATGCAATATTTTAAAAAAGTATTCAATAAAAAATTTTCTGATTCATTATAAAATTCAGTTTTACCTTTAAAAAAATTAAATGAGGAAAATAATATTTCATTTCATTTCGATCCATAAATGTATTTCTCAAAACAATAATGAAGTCTAAATTTTATACTGCCCTTCGATCCTATAAATCATAATCAGTAAAATTAGATTGTTTTATCTAAGTTTCCAATCTTCTGCGATCAAACCTGAGCCAGTTATAAAGCTCTGAAGACCATTATTTTAGACGACCAATCTTGAGGAAAATCCAAACACTGATGGGCGTATTTTCTTCAAAACGGTCAATAAAGAGGTCTAAAATTGCGCGTTTTTATAGAATAGAATCATTCAAATCATTATAACTCAATCAGCTTCAAATGCAACTGAGTGGAACTTTTTTAAATTTAAAATATTAGCTTCTCAAAAATATTTTATTAAATATGACTCATAGAACAGAGAATCTATATGCAAATTTAAAATTCGAAATTCATCAGAACATTTATTGATTCAAACTACATAAAATATAATTATTTATTTCATTTAGATGATTGTTTTATAAGATATATAAGCCAATTAATAATTTTTTAGAAATTAGATTTTGGGACCTAATTAGAGTGGATATTCAGTATATATTGAATTATGTTTGCCTTAAATAATATTGAAAGATGATTGTTTTATAAGATATATAAGCCAATTAATAATTTTTTAGAAATTAGATTTTGGGCCCTAATTAGAGTGGATATTCAGTATATATTGAATTATGTTTGCCTTAAATAATATTGAAAGATGATTGTTTTATAAGATATATAAGCCAATTAATAATTTTTTAGAAATTAGATTTTGGGCCCTAATTAGAGTGGATATTCAGTATATATTGAATTATGTTTGCCTTAAATAAAATTGAATTATGAAATTAATAATGTAGTTAGTTTCAATCGTCTTAGGAATTTTTTCCTCGCATTCACTTTTTTTTAAGAAAATATCCCATTTTATACTTAATCCATTTCATATAAACACATGATGAATATTATAATTTCCTAGTTTAGTTTTCAGTGAGGATAACTTTATCTTTCAGTTTTTGTCAACGTGATTGCAATGCGCAGATGAAAACTAATTCTTCCCCACGCGCTCATAATCGTGCTCGTGCAGGTTAAAATTCATTTTCATTTTGCGCGAAATAAATGATTGGAAAATATGATTAAAATATTTTTTTAAAAAAAAGATTTATTAAAAATAGTAACTTAATTTATAATTAAAAACATTGGTATCATTAAAAAGATTACTTTTTGAACTTTAAGATGATGTAAAAATCAAATTTGTGCTGTAATATATTGGGAAGTTATCGCGGAAAAACGCCAAAATTTCGCATAATTTTTAATTAATTCAAATTCTAATTTAAAATTTTAAAAAACCAGTCCGAGGTGCACATTCCTGCTCTCCAAAGTATATGTACATAACATGTTTGGTAACTCTAGTTCAAACGGTCTAGCCTGTACAGCCAACACAAACACACACACATTCATCTTTAATGGAAGTAAAGACAAAGAAGTACATCAGATATTATTTAAGGCTATTGTTGACTGAGAGTAATAGTCCGGTAAATATAGGGTAACACACATCTGCTTCAAATAAAGTTAGATAAACCAAAGGAGTGGATTATTTGCCAAGAATATATCAATGATGATCCTGATGTCGTGCGCGCGCTACAACGGAAAGAGGGGCGCAGTGCCTTCTGAGGGTAAAGACCCCTGAGCACCCGAAAGCAGAGGTCTGACTTCTAGCTCGTATGAAGATGAGACTCACACACTCGCCTGCACAACCCCTTTTTACAGGAGGGTTCTTTCACACACCTCACAGATAGAACACAGAGTAAAGAACAACCATGCCCAAACCCGGGAAGCCCCAATCAGGGAGAAGACACACTACCACCAGGCCAGGACGCCGGCAACAACATAATAACAAATTACCCTTTTAACACTTGCTTCAATATATTGATGGCAACAAATCGGGATTCACGACATTTTTACGGACAATAACGGCAGATACCTAGAAATGTGTGAACAATGGTCCATTTGTTTGGTTTCAACAGAGTTACACGAGTTTCCTTTTCAAGGTATTCGTACAGAACAGTCATAGCGGTTTCAACTGGCATATTTTCTAAGGATAAGATGTACATATCGCCAATCAAAATGTCTTATTACCGATGGTTAAGCCGTGCTAATTGAATTTATATTTGTATTTTCAATAGAATCTTCTTTTGAAAACAGAGTTCCTTTGCAACGTTTGTCATCAAAATTTATTCTTCACCCTTTTTTGTAAAGACGGAGAACTGTACCTGCTCAAACCCATTGCTGTTATAAGATATTTTCCTACAGAATTGAAAGCCAAAGAGATTCCATTACTTAATTAAACAGTTATTTTGCATATTTTGAAAATATATCCATGGCAATGGACTAACTCTGGAAAACAAATCCCTGAATTATCTATTCACTGCATTTTGAAAGTCGGCAGCAATTAGGAAAATAAACTCGACTGTTCAACATTCCTACTGTAAAATTTGATACAACATCTTACATTTATTTTATTGACAGTCAGAAGAATATCTCTGATTCATCAATTTTGAAATCCATATCTGACAAATACCATTGGAGTATTTGTCGCCTAAAATACAGGAAAAGAATTATCTATACTACTCTTGCCATGCCACACACAAACTCTCGAAAGAACAGCCAAGGATATAACAAAAGCTTCAGCTACAATGTGTAACAAATTTAAGGAAGAAGGCTTCATAAAAATCCAAATACAGTCGCAAAAAGCCATGTCAAAATCCAACAGCAAGATGAATTTTTGAGCTATTTTAAAATTTTACAATAATAATACTAATATAAATGCAATTTCTTGTAAAGTTTTCCTTGTAATAAAAACATTGTAAGTATAATTTTAATTTGTTTTATACATTTTAAAACTTTTCTTCAACCCGGTATTACAATTAATCTAAAAGATCTTTTTCAAAATATGTATTTGTTAAAATCAATACAGAGGCAGAAAATGATATTCCATTCTAATAAAAATTTTATATGAACTAAAAACATCACTTGGTATTCTTAAAAAAAAAAAAAAAAATACTCCTCCATGTGAAGGTGACACAACCCAATGCCCAGGCAGGACGGAGTTTCTCTTTATAACCTGATGAAACATATACGCTTAATTGAATAAAAAAATAAAATCCAAGATTCATTCACGTGAAAAAAAAAATACTAGCTGTATACCGCAATGGAAATTATAATTCATTGCACTATTTTGAGTATGAAAAAACCAATGTAGCGAAGAGTAATGATGATGCAGAGATTGGACTTTAAGTTCTTAAACTTGGGATAAAAGTAATATTGGTATATATATGGCATTGTGAATACAATGAATCTCTAGAATTGGGTAATACTCATAGATTATTGTTGAACTACATAAAATTGTTTCAAATTATATGAATAAAAAATCACCATACAACATAGAGTCCCAAACGAAGTTTAGTAGGTGAAAATTGTCAAAATATACAAAGTCCTAGAATTGTTGGAAACTGTAAAAAATTAATTAAAAAAATAACAAATGATGTTCCAACAATGAATTTTTTTAAGTGAAAGCACATCTTAAAAGTTTTTTCATGTAGATAATATGCCAATTTGATGATCCAGGGGGTCATTAATTCCTGAAAACGAAAAAGCAGTTTAGAGCCCTTATTTGTAAAAATATTAAAACTTGAAGAAAAATAAAAGCTTGAAAATGTAACAAATTTTATATTTTTTAATTTGATATAAGTATGTAGTGTGAAAACTGAGGAGTTTTTAAGATATTCAAGAAAAACTAAAACGGGCACCAGAAAACATCGCTGCATCGATCGCGGTATCGATGTTTGCAGAGGGTGTTGTCGAATTCGAAAGATAAATTCAAAACAGGAATAGTAGGTATTAAGGAGATGAAAAGTTACCACAAAACATAGGACAGAAGTTAACGTTTTTCCTTGAAAATCGTAATCACGGTGTCAGTGTATCATTAATCTGCATGGCATCGCACTCTGGATGCTTGATGCCACACAGGAAGATGCACACTTTTCTGCTAAAGCTTCATTCTCAGATGAAGTCTACTTAACGAGAGAAGGCGTCTTCGCCACGTACAATATTTGTGTTTTTGTGCGCAATTTGGTCATTCGAAAATCCCCACATCACTATCTCGCCGAACGTACAATACATGTTTAATATTAATATCTGGCAGTAACAATATTAACTATTTGGACCGTATCTTCTGCCCGAACACCTCAGAGGCGCAATGTACCTTGTTTTCTTGCAGCACTTCCTCTGGATTTACTGCAGGGAACATCGACAATTTTACGCCAGAACATTTGGTTAATGCATGATGGTGCACTAGCACATTTTAGTTGCATTTGTGAAATCTGACATGTTGTTTCCGAATGAAGTTTAACGGCCCTCAATTCTGCAATGTTCACTAATGAATATTTGCTCTATACTTTTATTTTCCTTGAATGCATGAAAACTTTACTTTCGGCTTCTTCTCGATTACCTTGTTACTATTCCTCGCATTCATTGGGCCATTCTCTTCGCTAGGTTCATTGTCTTTTCGACATCTGTTTTTGCGATTTTCACTGAAAAACGTTAACTGCTACCTAATATTTTATGGTAATTTTTCATCTCCTTAATGCCTACTATCCCCGCTCTGAATTCATCTTTCAAATTTGACAACACCCTCTGCAAACACCGGTACTGATGTTGTAGCGATGTTTTCTGGTGCCCATTTTAGTATTTCTTGAATATCTTAAAAACTTCTCAGTTTTCACACTACATACTTATATCAAATTAAGGAATATAAAATTCCTTATATTTTCAAGCTTTTATTTTTCTTCAAGTTTTAATCTTTTTAAAAGTTTTATAAGTGTTTCAAACTACTTTTTCGTTTTCAGCAGTTTACGACCCCCCTGGATTATCAAATTGGCATGTTACCTGAATGAAAAAAAAAAAAAAAAAAAAAAAAAAAACTTTTAAGAATGTACTTCCATTTAAAAAAAAATTCAAAATTGAAACATCATTTGTTATTTTTTATTAATTTTTTACAGTTTCCTACAATTTTCGGACTCTAAATTTTGGCAATTTCCACCTACTAAATGCCGTTTTGGACTCGGAAGGGTAAACAAATTTAGCCTGTTTTTACCAACCGATGATTCCAACAGCTCCTCCAAGAAATTTTAGAAAGATATTTTGCACAAAATAATTCTGCAGACATCGTTGGTTCAGATTTAAGTAATAAATTGCAAATAACAACTAAATGAATTTCTGGGAGCACTTCGATTGTTAATGTTCCAGCAAAAAATGTCAATATAAATTAGAAGACATCATTCATTTATCGTCTTACAAAGATTCACCGCATTGTCAGTATTATTTATCAATTCAGAAAGTGTATGTGTGCGTGCGTGTTTTTAGTTCATATTGATAAAACAGTACACTCGACAAATCAACACTCAAGAAAGACTGATTGGCCTGACAATATTGTCAGATACGCGAAATTGTAATTCATAGATACATAATTTTTTTTTATCTCGCAGAATAATAACACGAGAAAAAAATTTCTTATAATACATATTTCATTGCAATTTGTATTAAATTTTCATGCAAATGTAAGTGTTCTAAAAAATAAAAAGATGCTTAAAATATGAGATGATCTAATGAAGAATAATGAAAAACTTCTTTCTTATATTGCGCAATTTAAGTACTCATTTCTTAATTTTAAAAAAATCAATGACTTTTTGCATGAATTTTATTTAAATTTCTTTACGAATGAAGAGAGAATACGTAGCCATGCATTGATAAAGGATGCATTTCATTTATTTTGTTCAGGGGCACCTAGTGCCCTATGTATGATTGAAGAATAACAACAAAAAAATGTTTACACATGTTATATAAAACGGTAATGGTTATAATATTACCAAATTTATTAATTGCATTCGTACCTTTTATTATTATTCGAATCTGACATTGATCAAAGCCTTTCTTTCTGGGTTACTGGAATGTCTTCTAAACGAGGAATTAAGGAGTGATAGCTGAGTAATTTTACAGGTTTTTGGAAATTTTTTATACAATATTTCATACCAGAAAATTTAGTTCGATATCATAATATTAACTATCACACACATAACTCAACTTATTTTTTATTCCTATGCTATCTTAAAATCAGAACTATCCAGTGGAAGAAATTCTTGAAGAAACATTTTTTTAACATTGATTGAAGCAACAGTTTCAATGACTTAACATTTGATATAAATTGCAGAGTTTTGACGCATTCATCATTAGTAGGCTAGATTTTCATGATTTAGCTTTAACGGCGTGATGATAAAAATATAAAAGAATTCATTAAGCAGCTTGACATAAAGGAATTCTTTTTATACTAGATAAAACCTCTTATTTGATCTGATATAAAGTAGCTAAATCATATCAATTCAATCAATCTATTAAAAGAGTTATTTTTTTACTTAATATTATATTATTTGAACACACTAGAAAATAAGTATAGTCATGCCCTATTACAAAGCATTTTTTAATTTATTTTTATCATAATTTATTTTTTCGTCATATTAAAGTATATAAAATGTCTGGGAAAATACGAAACCACTACATGCAATTCTGCCGTAAATCTCTGAAGGCCCGAACCAACTTAACACTAGCAATGAAGGTAAGTATCAGACTAAAATTTTAATTATCTTTTTATTATAATTTTAAAATTGGTTTTTTTATTCGGAAAAATCAGAAGATTTTGGATGGAAAACTAGAAATCATTTTTTAAACAAAAAGATAAGTGTATAGAAAGTAATTTTTGCTTTCTCGCATAAGAAATACGCATACAGAAAATATAGTAATTACCAAAGCATTTGACCTCCAGATTTTGATCAATATCCATATTTCAGCCCTACCTGATTGCAAGAAACACATTTTTGGAATTATGTCTAACAATGATTTAAAAGAGTGATGAACAAGACATGAAATTTGATTTGTGGTCGTTACACCTAATTTATAGATTTCAGGATGAAATTCATCAAGTCTCTCTTGCGTCTTATTATCAAAATGTACATGTAAACACGAAAGTTAAAAGAGTGAATAATTAAATGGACTAAATTAAGTACACAGTTTTATCATCAGAATTGCAAATATGTATCAAATTTTGGACATAAACCGCCAATGGTTTGATCGTCTATCGGTCTGTATATTCACGTGAATGTGAACAGAAAGCATAATGAATTAGATAAGTGAAATTTGGAATGTGATCGTGTGACAAAAATTATAATTCTGTATCAAATTTTCATCTCAACTGAATAAAAATAAGGACGGAAATACGGTTTTCTTCATTATACTGCTACGCAAAAAACGCGCCACATTGCATCAGTATACGCTAAAGTCAGTGATGAAGGAGAAGACAGAAACTCGTTAACGGACTTTGGAGCTTACCTTCCTGATATGTTCTGGTATGTCAACATTTCTCTCGGATTTAATGACTAAGTAAATTCTTTCTAGAACAGAAAAGATGGCCCTAACAGATGTGCCAGTAAATAATTCTTAAAGAAAACAGGCTTACTTTATGAGAAAGGTAACAAATACTTTATTCAAAGCATACGACCTCGTTAGGTGTACATTCTGCCCAGCTGTCCTTCAAATAGCGAATGCTTTCCTAGAAAAATTGCTCACATTTTAAAATGATTCAGTCAGCAAGCTATTTTTCGACATCTTCGTAATTGTTGCTGGGAAAGTGTGAGAGACATCGCTGAAAACAAGGGATAGTCCAAAGAGGCTAAGTCTGGTGAGTACGGCGGGTAGAGCAAGAGATATCAGCCATGTGCAGAAATATGTCTCTGACGTCAATTGCTGTGTGGGATGAGACATTATCTTGCTTCAAAATCACTTTTAAGTATCTTGCAGTCCAATCTGCACGCTGTGTGATCAATGAATGGTTCGAATTGATCAGCTGTTGATGTCAGTATTTATTGTTTCACCTGGTTTTAGAAGATCATAATATACCTCACCCTTCTGATCACACCAAATGCAAACGCATAGAATATGAATATTTAATTTCTGAAATCATGTGATTTCAGAGATCGTTTTATATCAGGATTTTTAAAAATTTCTCCGATCCTTTTGGGTTGAAAAAATTTTCGGTATCAATTTTCATCAGAAAAGCTTTGTCATCATATCAAAATTGTAAATTATAAACGAAAATGAAAAAAAAAAATTAATAAGGATTAAATAAATACAAATTCAATCAAAATCAGTTATTTGGTAAATGTTAAGGAAATCTTTTAGAATCAAGATAACTTTAAGAATTATCTTTGCTTACAAATGTTGAAAGATCTTTAAAAAATAAATAAAAATAAAAAAGAAGGCCCCTTAAGAACTGCCATAACCTTAACATTATTCTATGCGACCCATATTTAAAAACCGTTCCAATTTAGAAAAATGATTAACTTACTTAATTTCTGCACATGAAAATAGAGGGTGCCCGAAAAAAATGAAATAGCCTTTTATTTTCCTAAATATTGTACCTAGACGTATACTTTCATTTCTTTGATTGCTTCCATTTTTACAGTAGTACTAAGCGAGTCGGTTAATAATTCTTAATTTTTTTTTCGCTTGATAACGTTGGAAGCAAGGGTTGGTTCAACTTCTATATCAGTTTGTTTCTAGGACAGTGCTTGTCGAAATGCTACTGATCAACCGAATTTGAGTTTGCGTGATATTGCATTTGTGTGGTAAACGTGTATATTTTCAAACAAAATAAAGAACATGTGCACAGCATACTGCTTTTATTGTTCAATCTAAAGAAAACTACGAATGCAAACCATCATATCTTTGTGGAAACTTATGGTGACTATCCCCTAACGCAAGATATGAGTGAGTGTGAGTTGGTTTAAATTATTCAAAAGTAATAATTCCACATCTTTGGAATTAGAAAAGTGTGATGTACCATGAGCTTCTAAAATCAGGTGAAACAATGAATACCACTCGATACTATCAACAACTGATCAATTTGAACCATTCGTTGATCGAAAAGCGTCCAGATTGGCCTGTAAGACACGAAAAAGTGCTTTTGCATCAAAACAATGTCTCATCTCACACAGCGATTGACGTCATAGAGATATTTCTGCATATTGCTGAGATTTGCACCACCCGCCGTACTCATCAGACTTGGCTTCTTCGGACGACCACTTGTTTACATTGATGTCTCTCACATTTCCACGAGAAACACTTCGACACTATGAAGATGTCGTAAAATGGCTAGATGACTGAATCATTTCAAAATATGAACAATTTTTCAAAGAATGAATTCACTATTTGAAGGACAGTTGGACAAAGTGAAGAGCATGTAGGTGCGAACGTGCTGTACATACCAGTAAACTTGATATACTGAATGGTGGCAGATATATTCAATTAGTTTTGATTGGCATTATTTCTGAATTAAGGTATGAATTGGTTTTGGCAGTACACGCTCTCTATCTTTCTCACCGAATTATAAAAAGTCACAAGTGATGAACTCTATCGCCTATGCGCAAGCATTGCTTAAAGAACGCAGCTTTGCATAGCTGTCGAAGGTGTTCAATTTTTAAGCGCTTCAATTAAGGTATTGTTTAACCATTCTTAAAAATTTTATGAATATTAATAAATGCGTTTTTAATTTCTGATTCCACCCTTTAAATAATCTTTCGTGATATGATATATTATCGCTGAAAATCATAATAAAAGTCTCCCTCAAACACCGGTCAGAAATATGGATAAATAGTTCAAGTCAATAAATTTACCTTTTAATATCTCAGCAAGTTTTACTGATAGAAGCATGAAACTTTGTGTTCTTATAAATGAATGTAAGAAAAATATTTCACACACCGACACTTTTTCGCTTCAGGGGCTATATAAAGTCTTTTTGTATTTTGTATCATTGCTCTCAACAGAAAATAAAGCATTTTCCTACATTTAGGTACTTTATTTGATGAAACTTTGCAACTGGTATTATAAGTCTATTGTTAAGAAAATAAAGCTTGTTTCACTTTTGGGAGGGACACCCTGTATATTAGCACTGAAAATTTAAGCAACATATTAATTCAAATAGTAATAATTTTTAAAAAAATATTTGAATCAATTGATTTGAATAAAGCTATCAAATTTACTTTCATACATTGAAAAAGCATCAGGCATTTCAAAAAATAAAATGTTTGAAATGCTATTTCGCAGTTTTGAAAAGAAAAATCTACTAATAAAATACTGATTAACTTCTTCAAGAACGCGCATCGCATCCTCATGAACAATTAAGTTCGTAAATATATGGCGCAAGCTACTTTGATTTTCTACTGACTTAAAGATACACATAATATAAACAAATGAAGCATACGCATGATAGTGTTATGCAGTATGTTTGGTATTAGTTGTGTTTAGTATATTATTTTCTTTACTTGTTTTGATTTTTCTGATATATTATATATATGCATAATTTTTTAATAAATGTGTTTGAGCGAAGGTTTTAACAAAGAATATAATGTTTCAACAGTTAAAAACGTAAAACGTTCTTTTATATATATATATATATCTTTCATGTTGCTTTTATGTAAATAAAACCTCATTTCAAGTATTTACCACACACCATTTTCCTCCTTTTATTGCCAGTGCATGACGCTCATTAGACATATGTACGATGGCGCCAATTAGGCTTGGTGCGGCCCAGATTAAACTTCAAAAATATCATAAATGGGAGATTTCATGACTAGTCAGTAAATGAGTTGTATTTGATCTTTTTATAATCAGTAAAAAATAAGATTCGACATGCCCGAGATAAAAATTTTCATCTCCGCTAACACCCTATTTTGGAATCTAAAAAATGTGAAATATTGCACCACCTTGCATGAAGATAAAAGTCCCTAAGTATTCGAGTTCTGGTAAGGCAAGGACGACTAGCAACTGCAGAAGTTCGAAGTAACGGTCACCGTGAAAGATCACACTTTGCACCCAAAAGAAGTGTTCTCCTAAAAAAAGGGGGGGGGGTATCAAAAATGAAATCAGCAGTAAAACCACACCATACAGTAATGTAATCAAAATGTATAAGCTATTCATGTTCGAAGTTAGAATGTGCAGTGCCAAATACCGACAGTTCAATGTATTTACTGCTCGTCTAGGGTAAAATGCGCCTCATCTGACCACAAAATGTTTCGTTCACTCTCAACAGCTTTTATTGGACAGAATCAGGTAAGCAAAATTAATGTATCGCTTCGGGTTTTGAGAGTGCAGCTTTAGCATCATGTGAACCTTCTATAGATACCACTTTAAAATGGATCACAGAATCTTTCGTTCCGTAGACCAAGAGAGAGACAAATTACGTGACATCACTCGAACATTTATTGAAGAAAAGTGGGATCCGGGGCCTCTCTCAATGCAGTAATAGTGACTTCTTTCACACTTTCATTTGAAATTCGTTTTCATTCTCTTCCTGACAGCACCCCCAATTTCCTAGTCTCTTCAAATATAGTAATCATCATTTTCAATCCATTTTTTGATAAGTTCTTTTCGCAAGCTTTTCAAGCGTCGATATTCTCAAAATACAATTAAACCATTTCTACAGTTCCGATAAAATTTGAACAGTAAAGCTTCATCTTTCTTTTCTAAAGGTATGGTGAAGGATTATTTTATGGCACAGACTAGTGGCATTTTTAAACGTTTCTAATTTGCATAACAATCTTTTCATTCTGCATTATTTAGTCGTCAAATTGAAACTAATTTTTTAGTCTTTTTTTTCTCGTGGCCATGTTTCATTGAATTAAATAAACAAGAACGACCTCTATATAAGTTTGAGTAGCGACACTTTAATTATAACCATCTTATGTATATAGGATTGGTAAGAAACAAGTTTCCCACTTCAGAAGGCTCTAGAATGCATTCTATTGGTCCAAATGAGATGCACTTTGAATTACAGATAATTCACATGTTGCATTTGACATCTATTAAATAAAAAAATAGGACTAGATAGTGCTTAGAGACCAATAAATAGTGCTTTAACATAAACAATATTTATTTGCATACATTGAAAATGTGAAATTTCACTTGCGTTACAGTTTATGTCTATTAGCATCATTCTACGGATAAAAGGAAGAAGGATTCTGAGCAAGCACTGGTTACTTCTCAGCACATTATGATACAGATGTCTCCATGTACCCTATGCAAAATGATACAGAAATTTGAAACAACTGGACAACTTAGCATCCTTCAACTTAGAGGACAAAAATAAATCCCGCCTACTAGCATCGAAAATCTGGCTGCCGCAGTAATTAGCCACATGGTAACGCAAGCGTACCGGGTGTTTCCCGTATATTGGATATGTCGTATTCCACAATACGAAACATTTTATGGCGGATTTTGCAATTTTATCCCTAAAAAATCAAGCATGTGCACTTATTGCAGGATAGGGACTAAAAGGTTCGTAACTTCTGGACTTCCCTTTCTTGCTGTAATGGTGGTTGGTGTCGGAACATTCTTGGCCATGGAACATGCTGTGGAGTAACATGCCCATTTTTGACTCAATAGGAACGTTAACATCAACAGTTGTCGACTTTGGGAACCGCAAAACCCTCCTTCTACCCAGAAATACCCACAGAATCCGAAAAAATGACAGTATGGCGTACTTTTAAGGTTACCTTTATCAGTGGACAACATTTTTAAAGAAATAACTACAAATGGAATCCAAACCTGTTCCGTCACAGGACAACGGTACTGTGATATGTTCAAGGATTTTGTAATCTCACAATTTTAACAGTTTCGAAGCCTTCAGAATATCATTTTCATGCAGAATGGCGCGCCTTTTCACATAAAGCAATTGCTAAAGCATTAAACAGGTGTGCGGAAGATCAGCCGTCATTTTTCAATCGTACGGCCTCCTCGTTCACTGGAAAACAACCCCTGCGGCTATTGGTTGTGCGGTTTCCTAAAGGACAATATCTACAGTCAAAGGCCAGCATTCAGCGGCCATGCTCTTGCTATTCCGGCAGACTTACTCGGTTAGCAGTGGAAAATATGATTCTGCGAATAGAGTAAGTACATTGTGGAACACGATGAGCGATATATATAGAGATGTTTTAATGCCACTTTTATATATTATTTAACATTTACAAAGCATATTAAATGTTTTATGTGCATTACAACGTCATCTATCGGCGTGTTTTCGTGCTATTTTTTTTTTATAAATGTCAAGCGCAATTTTTGAATTATCTGCAATTCAAATATCTCATTTGAACCAATACAGCACATCTTCAGAGCCCACTGAATTGAAAAATTTATTTCTGCCTAATCCTGGATAGACAGAGAGTTCATTGAGAGAACAAAACAAAGAAGTTGCATAAATGACAAAAAGAAAGGAAAAGGGGGGGGGAGGAGGAGGAGGAGGAGGGAATGGTAGAATATGAACCCTATAAAGTTTCGTAACTTTAAAAAAAAAAATTTATATCATATCTAGCAAATTTTCTTTAATTAAAAACTAACATTTAAAGACTAGTCAAACAATAATAATTTTTTTTAAGAATAAAGGCATTTAAAGAAAGAAACAGCGATTACTGAAACCTTATGATTACCAGTTAAAATTTTATCACACTGGATTTTATGTAATCAATAAACGCAATTACGCCTCGCAATAAATTATAATTCAAAGAATATAGAACAATAAAACCCCTCTTGTAGATAATTCAAAGGAACGCTCCAAAGCGACATATTAACGAGAGCGATGGTCGAATGTGCAACATGCTTAAGTCTTCAATGTAATAAGAATAAAAGCAGTTGTCATTTTTCAGTCTATCGGAACTAATCCACGCATTTTTATACCGACCTACAATGGGTTAAACATTCACTTACTAGGTATAAGTAAAATAAATTCTTCGCCATCTAAAACACTAAAAATTAAAGAAGTGCAAAAGGTTTTCGAGTAGCAATAAGTCTGGCACAGTCCGTATTTCGTACTACTTCCTTGGGATAACCATTATTTCTATATACGCTAGCACCCATTGTTAAAAAAGAGGGAGCGGAGAAAATGGTCGTTAAGCGTTATCTCAAAGTATCTTGACACCCTTGAATTAGACTCCAGATACCTCCACTGAATTTCATCTCTTTCGTCGGTTTTCTTTCTTGATACATCCAGTAACTACAAATATCATGAGAGATATGTGTTCGATTTATCGTATTCAACGTCTCAACAGTGGGGGGGGGGGATAAAAATAAAGGTGGGGTTGTTTTTTCACTTCTTGAGAATATTAAGCCCCTTTTAGGAAAAATTTTACCCCTCAAAATTAAACTTTTTATGATTTACGAACCATGTCAACTAACTTAAGATATAAGGTTCCCCTTAAATGAAAGAATCACTTAATTTTCAACCTGCCACTTATTCTAAGAAATACTATTAAAAAAAACCATAACAATTGTGTCAATATTCACCAGTGAAATAAATGGGTAAGTATTTGTCAAATTATCCAAAACATGCAACTGAATCGATTTTAGGAATTAGTATTGATGTAAGAGATTCTTGTTCGTCTAAATCATAATTGCCGCTATACTATGATTTCCTAAAAAGATTACTCTCAATTTATTTTAACCGCTTTGAGTGCTGAATAAGTTTGTTGGATATATACCAAAAATGCGGAATTCATTGCGTATATAAAAAAATTAATAAAAAAGTAATCTAATTACATCACGGATATTACGTAGTTACAAAGAAAAAAAAAAGCTTTTGAGTGATAAGAACCGCGACAGGGCTTCTTTGCACTCAAATGCTTTCCTTTCGATATTCTTACAATCTGATAATTATTTTTCAGAGTTTAGTTCAAATCTGATGTTGAGACACAAAAAAAATTCCGAAATATTATCACAACAGAAGTTTATAGTTTGTTTGTTTTTTGACCACTCATATGCTGTAATAAAATACTCTATTCCACTTTTCTATTCTTTTTAAATCTCATAAATACTGATATTATAACACGCATTTACATACTAAATCTACAGCTTAAGAGAATATAAATAAAGAAAAATTTTCAACTTAATATTTATCCAATTGAAATGGTTCTTAAGCATTTAAATGGGTCTAGTTTCTTCAACAGCATTATTGAAATATTTTGAAACAGCATCAAAACTTTTTAACCACTTCTTTATTTCGTTAATGTTAAAAGCTTTGAAAGTTTCATTAATTAGTTTTTGCATGCTATAATATCAGTTATCATAATAGCCTATATTCCTCATATTTTAATATTTCTTGTTTTATATTTAAACACGATATTATTGTTAATTATTTATAACTTGACAACCAACAGAATAATTATATTAACGGTCCATTTTGAACAAAATGACAACAGTAACAACAACGGATGCTGTTTGACTCGGTTTACGGTGCTCCATGCCCTTATATATAGCAGGACTCGGATTCCGAGCCTGGAACCTTAAGGTCTATAAGCCGAAACTTTACTAACAGGTCACAACAGTTCTATTTGTCCATATTTTCTACATATGGACACAACTTTTATTTTTGCATTCCCTTTGAAAAATACGAACATTTTTCGGTTGATATTAAAAAAGCTTCTTATTTATTCATTAGGAAAATTTGGGGAAACATTATTAAAGATGCGTCTCGTTATCTCTAATAATTTTTGCACACCCATTTTCAATTTTTATAGCAAATTTGATTTTAAATGCATTAAATATTCCCTATAATTACACACATTTCATGTTTATTTAGATGTTTCACTCCTTGGTACTTTTACTAGTCATTACAGTCCTAGCGAGCTATTTAGTTCCTACTACAGCGAACGATTTGATAAGAGCTGGAGAAAAACTCAGACTGCGAGCCTATTGCTTTGAGAAGTGCGATAAAGAAGTCGGCTGGAACAATCCCGATTCTTGGTCCTTCTTCGGATAAAATTTACAAAAAAGATATTTCTTTAGTTCAGTCAATTGTATTACACCCATTAGCAAGGATTATGTAGTTTGCTTTCAAATACAATAAAGCTTTCTCTGATATTCGGAAATTGTTTTCTAAATTACAAGTTATTTATATATATATGAAAAAAAAATCACCGGTGCATGTTACAGAAACTTACTAAGAGACGGAAAAAATAATTCTATAAGCTCCTGATTTACAAATAGATGAGAATGCTTTATTAAAAAAAAATCCCTTTTTTCTCAAAAATTTAAAAAACCAATTTTATTAATTATATTTATATACATATTTTAATTTGTATTTAATTAAATATATATATGTTCCTTTTTATGATAAAAAATGTCACCAGTAAGCAGAAGTATATATATCTGATTTAATTACGGATTTTACGATATTTAGATTGCATGAAATAACACATGTCTACATAATGCGATATTGTTAAATTTCGTCACAAATCGCTTGAATTCAGTTTAATTACTAATTGTATTTAAAACCCTGATAAATTTATGTGGAAAACAATCGAAATAAAAACCACAATTTTACATTAACAAAATTTTATTTTAGACTTAATGAAAACAAATACTGGTCAAATCTAAACTAACATTGCATCAATCGTTTTTATCAAAGTTAGACAAAATGATTACATGCATAAAATTTTGTATTCCTTCCTAACAGAACTACTGTAATGAAAACATTGTAGACTTTTTCAAAAACACAATGTCCATTCTCAGCACAATGCAGCAAAGATTACTTGAGAAGCATCACTGATGAAGACAAAATTTTCATTAAAAGAATTTCCTAAAAGTTAAAAGCTTAAGAGAAAGCCAGAATTTTCTAGACAATCTCTAAAGCCAAACCATTGGGAATGAAATAAAAGCAAACAGAATTTCAAGGGGAAAAAACAATTAGTATGAATTAGAAGTATGCAGAAGAGTAATCAAATTATAATCTTCCCAATTCTAATACAAAACGTTTTACACAAATTAGTATTCGCAACATTGAATTTATTGAAGCCTTTAAATTGTTATCTTAACTAACAGTTCTCTAGTCCTATTTTCATGTACAGGATCATCCTATACACTAAAAGTTCACATGCTTACAATATCATAACTGCCAGTGCGCCAAAGTACAGCTTAAAATGGAATTGGTGCAAAATGATGACAAAGCAGTGATACATTGAGAAAGATAACAATGAATTTTGAGTAGAGCAATATTTTTACAAAAGATGGAGGTGTGTTAATTGATGGCAATCGTTGAGCAATGCTTAAAAACTATTCAAGCAATGTCAATAAGAGCAGGATGTTCGGGTATCAACTCTTCATAAAAAATTTCTTTTATGTCTTTTTTTTTCTGCCCCTCATTTTCACTGTACTAATTTCTTACTGTAGTGAAATAAGTCTCCTCCCCTTGAAATATAGCAATTAATATATATGCTCACTCATGCAACATGCTGTAAGGGATGGCCATGGTGATCCACTGATACAACACATACAAAATTCAATCATACAACTAATAGCATATCAATAAGCAATAGCTTTTCCAACACTAAAAATGCTCACATTATTCTTCAAACTAAACAAAGGGATCATGGTAGAAGCCCTATACTGCGAACACGTAAATGAAACTCCAGGAAATTATCTAATTTTATAATAGACGATTTCAAATACATGTTTACTAAGTTAATGGACAAAATTACTGAATAATGGAAAATGAACTAAACTGGAATTCTTTATCATCTTCAATGAAATTTTTTTAAATTTTTCTGAACAAACAACATTTTAGTCAGAATAATTTGCATTTGCTTTTTGTGAAAATATAAACTTTATTAATTTAAGTACCATAATAATTACAACATTTTTAAGCTTCATCGGTATCGAAAGTAAAAAAAAAAAAAAAAAAAAAAAGGAAAGAAAAGAAAAGAAAGAGGGGGGAAAAAATGACAGGAAAGAAAAGAAATGTTTACCATTTAGGGATGTATAGAGGAAGATATCGACTTAGAGATATAAAATCACAAGTTCTCTCTTCATACATCGAAGTTTTCTCTGGAATAGAAATAATTTATTATTTAAAGTGTTTATTCTAATTAAAGAATGCATAAAGTATTAAGGTTTCTGTTGAAGAAACCTTAATCAGAAAACTAGTTTTAATAAAATTCTTACATGCTCAGAAAAAAAAAGAAAACTAAAAGCAAGAATAGTAAACTCATATTTACTGCCTTATGATTCTTAATAAAATCTAAGTATCTGCTGAAATATGATGGATATTTCTGCATGATTTAATAACTACTGCACTTTGATTAAAGTTTCCAAAGGCTACAAATACATAAAATTTTAAAATATATACATAAAAATAAATTGTTTCACAAATCAAATAATTTTATAAATAAAAATGAATTCACTATAATTGTAATATAAATTTATTGTTAAATTAACCGCATTATGACGTCTAATGTAATAATTTATATAAACATTTAAAAATATTTAACTGATTTAGAAATTTAAAAAAAAACCATTATACTTCAAATAAATTCTCCTTAAATCATATACGAGTGACTAAACATTCAACTCTTAAAAGACACTATTACACATAGAAAAAAAAAGTAATTTATCAATAATAAACGAAGCAAATAAAAAAAAAATACAAACACAAAAAAAGAAAGGAGGAATATGAAGATAGAAAAGTAAAAATGCCAGCAGTTCATGTTACTACAGTTCCTTTAACTACATGCAAGAGAGACTAATGTATAGCACTTAAAAATAAGTTTGTATTAGCATACCAACGCTTATAATAGTGAATGCTATTTTAGTAGAATTCAGAACACAATTTTATTAGCTATTTATAATTGGTAATCGCTACATGCATTAACTATTCTAAGTAGTTAATACATTCTTTTATACATATATCATAAAAATTAAAATATTCAGATTTTAGACATCTGAAAATAAGATTGTATTTAAAATCCAAAATATGCAAAAGAGCTCCAGAAATTTACACAATTTTCTCATTCAAATACCAATTAATAAAGCCTCACATATAAGGAAAGCACTTAATTCTTGTTTCCAGTAACAATGCCGTAGAATATTGCATTTCTCAAAGATGAAATGTGGATGTGGAAAATGATTTACCTATAACTGCCAAAAGAGAGAGAGAGAGAGAAACATATTGAGCAGTTGTTTATCCAGATAGTGAATCATTTCTGTACATAAAACTCTGCAGACCAGAAATAAATCAGAATTGGGTTTTTCTATAATGTTGCTGCACAAGTTATTTAACCCTTTAAAGGGCCATTTTTTTTCTAGTCATATTAGGTTAAAATATTTTTAGGCTTGAAATTAGAATAAGAAAAGGGATTCATTTAGCTTATTAGATAAATTTAATTTGATTAATTAATAATTAAGTATCAAATCAAGGCACATCATTTTGTGTAAAATAAAGAACTAAAGCATCCAAATTTCTGTCTTTCTAAAAAAATTTGTCAGAACTTATGCCAACCAACATAAATTCATACAAAGATTGATAAATTTGGTGGGAAGCATACGTCCCACAGCCCTAGAAAGGGTTAATGTGGCAGCCCAATTCCTATTTAAAAAAAAAAAAAAAACATCTATGCATATTATTTTAAAAGAGGAATGCTTAATAAAATAATGAGAAGAACATAAGACGGATTGTTACAAGTCAGAAAACAGGTTCACTGTAAAAATGAAAGGAGTCGATTATACATCAGATGAGAAAATTGAATCAGGATTATCCCTGAATTTACATGTTATTGAGACGATTAGCAACACAATCCTCACTAACTCTTTAGCAAGTAGTTAGAGGTAAATTTTGATGCTTAAGATAACATCATTCAATAACACCGAATACTGCCAAATGAGATAGCTGAAGTCACGATTATCCCGCTATACTCAAGTAGCTATTTTTATAAACTACAGGGAGAGGACATACATTTGACAGGAGGCCAATACTTTAATATATACGCCCGCACACACCACAAAAAGATTCTACACTCATAATATAATAATCATGCAATGATTCACTTGAAGACCCAACCTCATTCGCCACAAGTTTTCTGTAGAGTACAATAGGTATAATATAAAGTATTTATTCTTATTCTTAGAGCTAAGTGTTTATGAGCTGACTTGATACATAACTTTTGCACGAAACCAGCTGCACAAATGCTTACTCTTTTTTTTTTTTTTTTGAGGGAAAAAAAAAAAAAACCTAATTACAAAGGTCAATAAAATGAAAAGATTTGAAATGTCTAATCTTAGGCTACATGATCTACTCGGATAATGAATCACTTTGTTTAAATTGAAATAATGTTGCTCACATAAGAAATAAAACCTTAACACTTTGGGGTAGTTTTTATTTTTATTAAACAAGAGAGACATTAAAAAAGGCTATTCCTTATTTATTTTAAAGTTTTTACACCATCAATTTTAAAACTTTGAATAATAAATTTAATTATCTTAGCTCACTAATAAGATCTATTAATAAAAACTAAAAATTTTTTTTCATCATTATTGCTGCTAAATTTTGACTGCTGTATTATTCCCCCCCCTAAATAGTCCACTTAAAAAAAAAAAAAAAAAAAAAGAGTAAAATCTAATAAGGAAGACGGCTTCATTACTGACACTGCGTGAAATAAAATTACTTTTGACATACTTTTTTAAATATTGCATCACTTTTTTATTTCTTCATAAAAAACCTTAATTTAATTTGAAATTCCAAAATAAATAGGACAAGGGGAGGGCACGAGGTTGAAAATTCAGTTCGGGATGCGATTTAGTATTAAGACTAGACTATCCACTCATGAAAATATTAGAGCGCAATAGCCAGTCAATTTCGAGAAAACGGCCCTCAAACTTTCTGCATAGCTTATATATTAATAATGAGTCGCCGATGCCTAGGCACGAATAGTACAGCGGTTAAGAAACTGATGTAGCAAACAAGAGACCCGAGTTTGACTCTGGGCTGGCATTTTTTATTTGCTTTAATTTATTTCTAATTAATTTAACAATTTACAAACAGTTTTAATTAATATGTTTTTCATTTTTTACGCAAAAATATTTATTCTCCTAATTCGTGGATTACAATTTAATTTTTAGAAGAAATATAATTATAAGTATGAATGTATTTTTTAAAAATTCAAAATTACTTAAATCAAATTAACAATTTAAAGATGGTTTCAATTAATATGATACTCAGTTTTATATGGAAAAAATAAATGTATTTTCTCTTAATAAATAAGTTATAACTTATTTTTTTAAAGAAAAAAAAAAATTACAATCATACATTGCTCTTGGATTATAATTTAATTTTTAAGTGTTCAAATAAACATAATTTCAACTATAAAAATATTTCTAAAAACTTTTTTTCTTCTTAAAATCATTAAGTTTTAAATTTTTGGATTTTAATAAAGATAAATTATTTATAATAAATCAACGAAGCTGAATTTATATCGGGATTCAAAAGATAGCAGCTGAAATACATAAAACTACATCGGCAAACATTCAAAATGTTAATAATCAAAATGGTGTTAAGTTATGGAATGCATAAGCAGATGGTTCAAAATTTTTAGTAACATACGATATGCTTTGTCTGCTGTCCGATTTTCTGAAGAAAAATAAATATTTTTTGAAGATAAATGAATTTTGCAAGGTGTCAAAATATATCTATCTTGTTTGAAATGTTTTAAAAATTACCATTCTGTCTCTTGTATGTAATAAAAAATTAATGAAATATTTTTATGATGGCAGTAATTAACATTTATCATCATTTAAGTTATATATGTAATTATTTTTCCAGCTTAAAAATAAAATTATAATTCAAATATGATGTGAATGAAGAGGGATATTTATTTTTAAAACATTTTTTATTGATAAAAAGAAAAACGTGGTCATATCTTATATTTTTTTAATTTTAATTCAGGTATTAAGAGAAAATACATTTATTTTCCACATAAAAATTAATATCATTTTAATTGAAATCATCTTTAAAATGTTAATTTAAATAATTCTGAATATTTAAAAAAATGCATTCATAATTACAATTATTTTTTTTCTAAAAATAAATTATAATCCAAGAATTAGGGGAGTAAATATTTATTTTTGCATTTAAAAAATGGAAAATAGATGAATTAAAACAAAAAATAGCAAAAAATGCTTGCCCAGAATCGAACTCGGGTCTCTTGAATGTTACGCCAGCGTCTTATCCCCTATACTATTCGCGCCTCATCAACAGTGACACATTATTAGCATATAAGCTATGCAGAAAGTTTGAGGGTCATTTTCTCGAAAATGACTGGTTATTGCACTTTAATATTTTCGTGAGTGAGCATTCTAACCTCGTGAGCAATTCGACAGCTACTACGTATTTCTAACATGTGGCTCTAATGCTAATCTATCTCGCTTAACTACTGATCCAGCACAGCTGGCCGTAGAAATTCTATACTGGCAGGCCGATTTCTGTTTCAAATGAGAGGTGCAGGAAGTGAAGAGAGGACATCCCTGGTAATAAGTGATTTTACATCCTACACTCCTCGTATGAAACAAAAACCGATTTTCCATGATAGAATTTGCATGAACAGTTAGGATAGGTCAGTAGTGAAAGAGCTAAATCTACTCAAGGAAAGCATTTTTCACTTTGCATGCTCATCTTATCAGAACTTGTTTTTTATACCTATGATTTTATTTCAATGGCAGAAACATTCTACAACACATAAAATGAAGCAATGGTGGGTTACTCTACAAACCCTAAAAGCGCACATTTTGTTTTTTCCTGGGGACTTAAAATCAATTTGACATACAATACACAGTGAAAATGCAACATAGGGTTGGATCCAAGAATCTCAAGACAATTTTGCTCATATTGTCAAAACATGCCATTGAAACTAAGTATTAATTATTAGCAAAGCAAAATTAATTAAGTTTTTATGATCCATACTAGTTTCTATAACCACAGTTCGAATTGGTTAAGCTATATTTATATTTATTGTTGAAGCAACACAAGGGCTATTTTAAGATTGGATCTCATAATTTTGAAATTTAGTCAAATGATGAGATGAAATCTTAACTAGTACCCAGTATCCAATTTCCATTCCAGCAAGAGGATACTTTATCTCCATTAGATTTAATATGCACTATATACATATACAGTGATTCAATGCAATCAGGTTTTACAACTGGAATACTTCAGCCCCAAAAGCAAAGTTAAGAAAAAACATTTTTAAACAATTTCTTACCTTCGATATATGCGCATCAAGATTAAATAATCAAATATTTTGATGTATCACTAAAATTACACAGAAGGTTCATATAGCAAAATGGGCAGGGGTTTCACGTGGGAAACAAATTAGGGATAGAGAAAAAAAAAAATTACATGGTATGTAAATTTACAGTAAAAAGAGACAGCAATTTATTCTCAGGCAAAAATTCTATTTATTACCCCATATACTTCATTGAATATTTATTACTAACATTCAATTAAAGCATTTGCTCATTTTGAAAAATACAGAATAAATTGCCTTCCCCAATTTTTAACATTTTACCTTTCTGCTGTCTTCTATTCATGTTACAAAAATATATTTATACACTTTCCATATTCAAAGTGATTAACACTCACCCAAGATTAACAGCATTATTTACCTTTGATGACTGAATAATCAACTGCTCGAACAGACCAAACCCAAACATAGGAAAATTTCACATGCATACAAACCTTGCCACATATTTCCAAAATTCTGCATCCCAACTTTGAAGTATTCCAATTAAAAACGAAAAACATTTTGCTCAACAGCATTTACATGAACAGATTTATCAAAATCCAAGCAATCAAAGAAATGGATTTATTTTTGTATATTTGATATAATCCATTTATCTCAGCCTAACTATGTTAAATTGTTATTAAAAACTATATTCATTATTACATTCAGTTCTATGCACTGTTTCACACACATGCAAAAAATATTAATATAGAATATATCTTCAATAAGAATTTTTTTAAATCTTGTAAGAGCTCTTGAAAAGTATGCTCCCTACCAAGATCTGAATTACTACTTAAAGAAAGTAAAATACTTTTTCTTTTTTAATTCTTTAACTCAATAAGATGGAAAATATTGATGTAAAGTTGGATTTTTTTAAACAAAATCTTTCTATCTTTAATAAAATATACAGACAAAAAAAATCACTTACCTTTTAAGTGATGAATGCTAATTTACTTACTTTTTGTTTTACTATGACCTTAAAAAATTAATATAATACCTATAGGTTAAAGTATAATGTAAAATCTTTCTTTCCTTCCATAATTTCTTTCTCCTCTTAATGCAAAAATCTTTATTTTCAAAAATATTTTCCTTCCAATATTCTGGTTTATCTATTACAAGTAGAAAGGTATGTTTTTTTTTTATTTTTTTTTTTTTTTAAATTTAGTAGATGCAGTACTATAGCATGTCAAGCACCTACATCTTTTAGTAGCCACTGATGCTAATAGTCATTTATTTCATAAATGCAAAAGATGTGAAAGTGATCGAAATTCATTATTTGATTAGTGAGATGTAAGGAGAAAACATAAGTGAAGGAATGGCAAGAAAATCAGAGCATTTAAAGATGGCCGCATGAATGTACAGATGGTCGATGTTTTGTCATTATCGAAAGCTTCGTGTAAAAGTAGACAGAAAAAGCATATACTTTATATATCATTATTTGATGAGTTTCCTCAAGTTTCAAAAAGGTTTTCTTTAAAAATTGTGAAGGAACACAAACTAAATTGTAAATTGAGTTCATGCTGAGTACCAAACACGTTTTGTTCCCGCATTTAAAAAAAATACCCTGGCAGTTAACACCATGATTATAACCTAAAAACAGCCGTGTTGTAGTGATTATCATATCAGGCAGCAGGTTTCCATGAGGACGGAACTTGAAAGCTGTCTCCATGACAAAAAATTTCTTAAAATGGGGTAATTATGTTAAAAAATAGAGAATAGTACAGGCTTTCAAATAAAACTGGTACAGTTTTATTGGTGTTCTGGTAAAAAAAAGTATGGTTGTACGCTTTTAATTTTAAAATGGTACTTAAAAAACACCTTGTATCACAGCTATCAAACTACACTGATGGGTTATGCAGTAATTTGCTTACATGGAAATATTTGATTCAAGGCATCTGTCAAGTTTTAAAAACTAAATTCATAACAAAAAATTTCATGCTTTTTGTACCCTTTAGAATCATCCAAATTAATGTACAGAAAATTAAAATTTAAGAAACAAAATTATTCTAAAAAACCAACTATGATTCTCTTATTTAAAGAACTGACAAAAAAAACCCCACAGAGTTCATAGCAACTTACAACAAAATTAATAAGATGAACCTCACTTCACAAACGAACACTCCTTGAAAGTTTATTACTGTTTATTTCTTTTGTAATTTAATTTAGTTATTCCATTCCCATTACAACTATCAAAACTTAATTCTTAATAATGACCAAATGACAGTTAAAACCTTAACACCAGTTAATAAAAAGTCATAATTTAATTAAATATATTCAATTTATATCATTAAGGATAATTGTTTCTTAAACAGACTTCATTAAATGAGCCACAATACCATTTAATGTATAATTTTAACTGCCAAAATTATTTGCAAAAAGGTCATGTATTTTGAAAACTTTTCTACCAAAATTTCACATTATATTAAGAGAATTACTATTAAATATATAAAAAATCCAATTTCGTTTATTTAAAATAACCTCAAAAAATGCTTAAATTTCATTGTATTTGGGCTGCAAAACAGCAAATCCTTGTAAATATCTAAATTTTATGTTATATGAGGGGTATCCAGAAACTAAGCACCATTTTTAATTTTTTCACCAAGAGCGTAGCTTTCATTTCACACACTGCACTTTGCTAAGTCATTGGCAAACAGCATAAGGCATTTATATAGATTCCTGAGTATTGTGTCAGCAACATGTTGAGCATTTAAAATTAAAAACTGAACATCCCACTGCATGCTAGTTATATTCTATAATCCACTTTCTTCAATGCCTGGAACACTAAATAGAAATTCATAGACAAATTTGTGAAAACTGACAGAAAGAAATGAGTGATTCGATAACAAGGAGGTGAGTGTGAAGTTGCGAAGGATGTGAAAATGTTAATAATAATAATAAAAAATGAGCAGGGGTTTCTGTTTGATGCTGATTTGCTTACAGAAGTTTATTGAGAATAAGAGATTTGCCATTCTGATCCTATCAATACATTTTTCTCACATTTCCTGTTTACTTATTTTTCATTGCAGATGGCATCTTTCTATGATTTGACCATACTAAAGCTTGTGTAATGCTAAGATAAAAGCTTCAATAATAATAATGCCAACTTTGTTGAAAATTAGTTTACATATTTCATTTCATTAAGCAATAAGTTTTTCTAATAACTTCCTCCTTTAAAAAAAATCCTTAACAAAACTTAGTATTTGGATACCTTTGGTATAAAACCCTTTATTATTTAGAATGGAGCCGAAATTCAAACAGGTAAAAAGATGTTGCATTAATAATGCTTCCTTCATCTCAACAAATATATATATATATATAGCCTTAATTTGCATTGTTGTTCTGAAGACACTACAGTAAACACCAGAAAATTCATAACCAAGACAAGTTCAGTCTTCACTCTTTTTATCTTGAATATAAATGAACTTTCAGTGGAATGAAGAGAAAAATTTGATCATTTGCAAATTTTACAGGATTTTACATGTCAATTTAAATAAACTTTGGTGCATAATCTTTTTAAATGAATGCCAATTGGAAAACACTATTATTATAATGCAAATTTTCTTCCTTCTCTTTTCTAGTATGCATTCATAAAATAAATGTGTTCACAAAAACTGATACAATAACATTTATTCTACACAAAAATGTGAAAAGTAATTTATTTTACATCGATTGTACATTGAAATAAGTTTGCAAACAAAACTGAGAAAAATAAAACACTTCAATTTATTTATTATTAAAGCTTAAAGAAATTTTAAGCTGTCAACTTAACAGTTAAAGGAAAAGCTAAAACAACAAACTTAAACACACCTATTTATTTAAGTAAAAAGATTTATGATAAGCTGACAATGCAATGCCATACAGATCCACTTCCTGCATGTTTTACAATGGGTTTTAAAATGTAACAATGAAAATAATGAAAAGCTACATCGAGATTCAGTCTTGGGGAATTTAAAAGTGAAAAGTTGACCCGAATGATTAAATGTGGAATGTAAAAGATACAATATGAAATGTAGGTGAAGTTAAATCATTCCTTTCTCTGGCACTGATGAGCTACACTTAGCTGTATCCTCAAAATCCTGCTCCTGCCTATTACACTTCAATTCTTTCACGACCTCTCTTCTAACTGCTATCACCTACTGTGCAATGGCTTACACAGTGGGAATGCTGGCTATGACAGTTTAAAATTCCTAGATCAAAAATGTGAGAAATATCTTATTTTGTTATAATAAATTAATTATATTGCTTATTCAATCGAATTCTTGACAAAAGATAACTAATACTCAAACTACTTAATACATAAATTGTTTTTAAATCATAAATTTTTAACCTCTAATAAGACTAAACTGAATTTGTAAATATATGAATAATAAATCATAAAAATAGAACAGAAAAAGAGCTTAATATTAAAAAACTAAATTACAATTACGACTCAAAATTTTTCTAAAAACAAACTAACAGAAAATTGCAACAAATTAAGATCTAAAAGAAATAAAGTTGAAGCAAAATTAAGATGGAATTGAGAAGACCAGATTAATAATTATTACCCCAAGACTGCACTGAAAATCATTTATCGTCGGTATCCCCCATAGCCTCCACTTCGTCCACTGGAATAGCTGCCACCACCTACAAAAAATTCAAAAAACATATCACTTGAAATATATAGCTACACAAAAATTCAAGAACAAAAACTAAGCCCAAATTACGAAGTACAAATGGCATAAGGATTAAACAAAGAATTTTCCTTCGTGACTTAACTTACAAAAAAAAATCTGAATAGCTAATTTGTCACAATCAACAAATTAGTCATTAATTCAGTGTTTACAACATATTTTAAAAGGCATACTTTCTATGAAATTTATGTGAAACTGCTTATTGCAAATCATTTTTGGATTTCAGATAACTGTCATAAAATTCATCAGAAAGTAAAATTAAGCAATGTTAGCATAAGAAATTACTCTTTCTTTAGCAACTGCAATCTGTGCTAGGTGACAAAATTTCGAAGTTTTTTTTGGATCATCCAACAGCTTAATTTAACTGGTTGCTATTTGAAAGAAATTCTTTTATAGTTCAATAAAAATGTTTATCTGATTTCAGTACTAAAAAGTAAATAATGCAGACGTTACTTTTCGACTCAACATTTTTAAATACTATTAATGAAGTTATCCATAGAGTGGCTACAATAATATCAACTAAAACTCTTTATATTTTGTGTAAGCTCTGGTTTTTCTATTTTTCACCTAAAATAAATCATACAGGTCTAAATGTGAAATTGTTGTACCTTTCATCACCATGTTATGTTGGTCCATGACCAGATCAGAGGTGTCATAATTCATTTAAAGGAAACTAGCAATACTTGATTCATAACAATTGTTTCCGAGTGTGAAATTAATGGTAATTTGTGTGTATCTCTATATGAACTTACATAGTATAATCTATTGCAAGGGATTTCCATTCAACTCTTAAAAAACTATTGCAATGGACAAGCAATTATGTTTAATAAGCTCAAGATAAAATGCTTTTTTAAATTTAAACTTTGTCTTAATGTAATAATGAATTACTTCATCTGTAATTTAATTGAATTAAAAATTCAACATTACCTGAAATTATAGTATATTCAATGAATGTTTATATTTAAATACAGAAAAATAACTTCTTTGTTATAGTCTAGAATTAGCAACATAGAATTCACGTGTTAATGGGAAAAAAGATTTATCACCTACTTCATGCTCCCTAATTTAAAATCACAAAAAAATTAAGGCCTTGGATGCAATAAACCAACATTTTTGCTATCACGATACAAACTATATGGCTCGATCATGCACTGGAAATTTATACTTTGGCAAAAAGCTGAATCACATCAACTAGTCACTTTTCACATAATACCACACTATTTTTCAATAAATGTGAATTTAAACAATATGCAGCTTTTAAAACAGCAAAACTTTGTATCCCAATCACTTTTGTATTCAAGTTGTATACCAAGAAAATGAAATCTAAGAGCCCATATCCTACGATGGTGTAAGGGGCAAGTAAAGGACAATAAGAGGTAAATCAAAAATTATGACAGACAGCCCTGAAAAACAAGTTATTTAAGGGTTAAGCCAAAAATAAAAATCCCCAAATTAAAAACATAGATAGAAGCTTAAAGGGAACCATACAGTTTTAATAATACAGTCTAAGAAAAAAAAAAATCACTTAAAAAAAAAAGATAAACTGAAAATTATAACTGATTTTTTTCAAACTATAAGGTTGAATTAAGATTTTCTCACACATTAAATGGTAGCATAATAAATATATTTTAAAAGGAACAAATCTTTATAAATACTATTAGCTTTTTAAGATAACTTTTTTATGTATAAAAACAAATCCAAAATATCTTATTGCTGTGTATGATAAAAAGTCTTTTTTACATTTTTATTTGTTTTTATCTTTAGAATTCAGGAAACAAACTAAAAAAAATTTCTCTAAATGCAAGCCATGAATGAGAAAATCTCAAAGATGCTTCTCCCTTCTTTTAACTGTGTTTGCTGAAAATAACCTCTTTGGTTTTGATCATCAGTAGTGCTAATGAGTTATCCCCCCTCTACACAGTAAGCTGGTTACTCTTTCATGGTTTTGTCCTTGGAGGAAACCAGCAGGGCCTTTGAATCACAATTTTATTTCATTTCCCCATAAAATGGTAACTCATTGATTTTGTACGAGAAAGTATTCAATTAAACATTAAGACATGGAATAAACTATATGGAACTTTGCTGTATAGCAAGCATATTAAAACAAAATTTCACCAATTTTATAATCATTTAGATAGAAAATATGAATAAGGACCTGCACTGTATCAGAATGTGATAATTAAATAAAATTAAAATTTCTAAAAGATTGCATCTACCAATGAATTAAGTTCTTTTAAAGCTTCAACATACCAATATGAACTTAATTTTACTTACTAGAAAATCAATTTTTTAGAAATAATGTCGTAATTTATTTATAATATTTTAACATTCCAGCTACTAGTATTTTTTATTTCAAAATGTTCACTTCTTTCCTTGTATATCACACCAACTACACTATTCTTCTATTTCATAGATAAATAATAGCATTTCTTACTATACTGTCAATGCTTAGAACACATATTAACAATTTAATTTTTTGCTCAAAATTTCAATTATTCATTACATTTGGCAAATTTTCGAAAAATATGCAGTTTTATATATAATAAGTAACTGAATTATAATAAAAAATTTATGCTTAAAAACTTTCTAAAATGCAAATAATTACCAAATAAAAATATATAATTCAACAAAGTAAAATTGGGTATGGTAAGAAGTACATCTTACTTGTCATCATTATTTATGTACTAATGTGGGTTTATAAGTCAATATAATCAGTAATTTGTTTATAAAAGATTTTGTGGAAAAAAAATTTCCCCGACTTTTGCCAACTAAACTTGCAACATTGCCCTGACTTACAGCTATTAATTATAGTAGTGTCCTGGCATTTTCCCTACTCAGAATCACCATATTTGCACAATGTATTATTATAAATGCTTTTATGGTTAATTCAATTTTTTAAAGGGAATGAGCATCCTAATAACTATTAAAACAATTTATTAATTTCTCAAATGTAAAAAAAAAAAAAAAAAAAAAAAAAAAAATACTGGAAATTTTAACAAAATGCTTTATTGCTAAAACTGCACAAGAATTCTTAGAAATATTAAACTATGCTTTGCAAAGGAAGTTATGTTAACAGTAAAGATTATGATTTTTGATCAAAATTTTAAAAAACAGTGTAATAACTGATCCGAGTTCTTTGTATAAATATCAGAACATGTTGCAGCAGAAATATAAAAATATATACAATTATATGTACCCAATATATATTTGAGCAAAGATTTAAATGAGAAACCATCAAAATATTACTTTACATATTCTCATTAACAAATCATAAGAAATTAATTGTTCTATTAAAAAATCATGCATTTATAAATGAATATAATTTTTACTTCCAATTTTATAAATAAAGCTACACATAAGATGCTAATTTATAGAAAATAACTCAACTAACAAACAACTGCTTGCCTATGACACTTAAAATGCAAAAAATTACAAATTAATCATTTCAAAATTTGAAATGTCAATTACTAAAATGCTAATAAAAAAATTGATTTAAAACAATCAGTTCTACTTTAAGTGAATCAAAAAATTTTAAAAGCTTATTTTGAAAAATTTTGAGATCTGCAAAGTGTTTATCAACTTAAAACTCTTTTTCAGCAGTCTCAAGAATTCATCTTATTTAATTATTTTGCTTTTCATTCTTTAAATTGAACAATAACTCTTTTCTGTTCAAATTTTCACTTAATTCCGTTTCCTTCTTTTAGTTTCTTCTTTTTACATTTTTATTTAAGAGTTCGTGAATTCCTTGCAGTAAAAATAAATTATTTTGACATTTCAAAATTACTTATTCCACCATTTACTTGAATGTCACCATAATTTTTTTTTTCTTCTTGCAATGAGTTTTTGTTCTTTCATATTCTCCCACAAATAAACTTGATTGATCAAAAATTCTTTCTGAAGATTACTATTGCCATGGAAAAGTATCATTATCATTTTTAACAATGATATAGCTTCACTGCAAATTTACAACAGCAGGTTGGGCCAAAATTTATTAACTGTCTCCATTCTATGAAAAATTATCTTCCCAAAAGTTTCATTAAGGTTGTGGTATACTGCATTCATTACCTTATTGCTCTTCTTACAATGAAAATCCCAAAAAGTTATCATACCCTTAAAAGAAAGCTGTCTTGCATTTCTGATTGGTTTGGTAACATTGGGCTTCAGATGCAGGGAAACAATTGCAAGAAATCATCAACTGACATCATGCTTGGAGTGATATGCTCTCATCAGCAATTTTTAGATAATTTTACAAATTTCCTAACTCATTATTAATGCAACAATTGTGCATGTCATAAAAAAATGTTTACGACAGTACAACAGCTGTACTGTTGTACATCGTAAACATTTTTTTCGTAAAAAAAAGGTTAATAAATCCAATAAAAGGAATAAAATTTTTAAAAATAATTAAAAATATTAAAATTACAATGTTTGATCTTTTAAATAATCAATCAACACAAAACTAAACAGAATTAGACCTGCATTCACAATAGAATAGTGAACTTTCAAATGAAGCCAATAAAAGATAAGTACTGAAAATCAGTCAAAAGGTACAACACTTGTCCCTATTCCTCATTTATATTGATCGAAAAGAAATGCTGCTGTTAATTATTAAACCAAATGCTATTATTTTTTAATGGACTAAATTTTTAGAGAACTTCATGAAAGGAAATAATATCCCCAACAAAAATTCCTCAATTTTCGAAAGAAAGCCCTAAACAAATTAAATATACATAAAAGGCAACAGAAAAAAAATCATAAAAAAAGCAGTTCCTTAATTAAACAACACAGAATCTTATAAATCAAGAGAAATAAAGATAATGCACAAGAAAATTGAAGAGATTAGGTAACGCAAATTTATTATCCAAGTGTGTACGATATTCGATAAAACAAAAAATAAAATAATTTAAGATATAAAAAAGATTTTCATTGTAAATTCTAAAACATTACTAATGAGAAAATCCTTCTCTCAGTTTTGGCTAAAAAATAGGACGATTGTACAATATGGTACCTGAATAGCTTGAACTTTTCCCTCTACTGCTACCACCAACATAAGGTCCCTGACTTCTCTGTGAATAACCACTACTACCTCGAACAGGCCCACCACCACCATAGCCGGATGAGTAGTAACCTCCCCATCCACCGCCTACAAATTAAATCAAAAGTACTGTAAGATGTGTCAGTGATTTTACAATAAGTGATTTTTATAATTATTAGGTTTGATTTTTTTTTTAATTTATGAAAATATCACAATTTCCAGCTAATACAATTAAAAATCAATCATAGGAAGATAACTCAACAAAGCACCAAGATATTTTACATGGCATTAGCATCACTTAAAATGCAGTAAAACCTGATCTGTGCAACTGAGAAATGATAAATATTATTAGATTTATTAACCAGTAGTTTTAAGACCAAATTAAAATGCATTTTCCACAGAAAGAGTTTTTAATGATATAATTCACCTAATACATTTATTATAGTCAAATCAAGTCATAATTTTTAAGACAAGTTATCTGAAAATTACAATAGGCAAAATACTTAGTTAATTTGCATCATAATGAAAATACAACCATTATAAACAAAACACTGTCCCTTTAAAGATTTGATTTGAATGTTAAAAAAAAAATACCGAGATGAATCACTAGGTTAATACAAAAAACCAACTATTTTCAAATAATCATAGAGAAAATTTTTTTCTTCATACCAATATAGTAAGACCCATATCGCTCATATGAATGAAATTGAATGGGTATGGGATCAACTGACAACCTAAGCTTTCAAATTCAGATTTTGACTTGTCAGTCAGCTTACTATTAAGTTAATAAAAATTTCAGGTGTTTTCACCGACATTCATTTTAGACACCAAAGCAGAATTTATTTGTATTATGCATTATATGATATGAAAATTAATCTGGTTGATGTAGAAAATGTTTTTCAGTCAAGAAAATGGAAAAAAATAAATTAAAACAAAATCAATGCTTTTCATTCAATAAATTTAAAAAGTTAACAAGGCACTATGCAAAGTTTTAAGAGAGCGTAATTTCAATTAAAAAAACATCAGAGTTTGCTCCAATATTTCACACTAACAGAAATCTCTTAAATTACTGCTGGCAATGAGGCAAAAGGGAAATTTTACCAGAGCCATAATCAGAACTTCCATATCCATTACCATAATCACCTCCATTTCCCCATGCACTAGCACCACCATATCCATAACTATCTCCACCATATCCTCCATAACCTATTGTAGGACAAGATTCAAAATGAATACTATGCAGAATATTAAGCAAGTTTTAAAATTTTTCTTTGAATAAAAATTTATTAGCAATAAAAAAAACTTGCATTGTCTGCAGAAAAAAAGCAGCTAAAACTTTATATGAAAGAAAATTTGAAAGGCAAAATTAGACTTCCTAAATTGTACAGATTTTGTGAAGTAAATTAGAAATTACATAATTTTTATTCTTAAAGCGCCCACATTGATTCCCCCCCCCATAGGTATTCATTTAAACTTTGATCAGGCCAGGATTTAATTTCAGTTTGTGATTAGATACATTTTCCATAATGAAAATATAAAATGTGAAGAAAATATTAACTAGAAAAATGTGAAATAATTTAACTGTTAACAAGAATAGCCGAGATCAATACTCCAAAATCTTTTTAACCCCTAAATAGTGTTTTTTCTTCTCGCACCAGATATTCATTAGAAGTTAAGCTACAAAAATTCAATCATTCACTATTTGCTTTTTTTAAAGAGCTAACTTTATTTAAAATTTTAATATGAGCCATAAAAATAAAATTCCTTACCATTTTGCCATTGGTATTTTTAAATTGTTTTAACTGGTGTAGTTCACAATAAACATTTCCTTTTATGGAATAAAATACAAATGGGATAGCAAGAATAAGTTAATCAGAAAAAAAAAAAGTACAACAATTAAAGATATTAAAATAATCTCATATGATTCTAGATTTAAACTATAATTTTTATTTCACTCAGAATAGAAAAAATTGTGACTAAAATTTTACAGGAAATTATGGTTTGCTACATAAATTACTTATTTTCTTAAGCTATATATTATTGTTAATTTTTGCTACAACTAATTTTCTGCAGTTGCATGTCATAGCCACAGAAAATTAATAGTCCTTTTAAAGTAAATATGTTGAGAAATATTAAAAATATGCCATGCAAACAAAGAAATTTCATTTTCCCAATATTCGCCAAATTAATTTTAAAACTTTACTAAAACAATAATACATTTAATATACCTCCACTACGACCTCCATATGATCTCATCTCCTTTGATCGTTTAATATTATCCATTTCTTGACGGGACAATGCTTTTTTCACCTCAGCTTTCTTGCCTTTGATTGTGTGTTTGCGCACTGAAAGAAAAGGGGAAATGGGGAGTTAACAAAGCAAGTATAATCAATAATGATAGCATTTATCTTCAAAAATTACATATAAAAGAAAAAAAATTAATACTTACACACAGCTTTATCTACTGGATCATAATCATCAAATTCAACAAAAGCAAAGCCTCTTCTTTTTCCAGTGCCTTTATCAATGACGATACTCACACTCACTATATTTCCATACTGACTAAAATAATCCTTCAAGTCTTCCTCTTCTACATCTTCGTTTAAAGCACCCACAAACAATTTCTTCACTGTTATTTGAGCTTCTGGCTTTCCTGAATCCTGAAAGTTAAAAGCAATTAAGATGATCCAAATTTAATTAAGACTTAATAAAATTATGTTTAAATAAAACAAAATGAATACAGTTCAAATAACAAGATATAAGAAACAAAAAATTACTTCTCTAGGCACAGCCCTCTTTGGTTCAACTTCTCTTCCATCTATTTCGTGAGGTCTGGCAGCCTGAGCATCATCAACCATATGGGCACGCTTGTATGTCACGAAGCCAAAACCACGTGACTTTCTTGTATGAGGATCTCGCATGACAACACAATCTACTATCTCACCCCATCGTTCAAAATGGGCTTTTAATGCTTCCTCCGATGTTTTGTAGTTCAACCCACCAATAAACAGCTTACGGAATTGTTCAGGTTCAGATTCATGCTAAAAATAATTTTAATAAAGTCTTCTTTAATTAATTATACACACACAACAATAAATGCATTTTTGGCCTATTTTATCTCATTAATTAAAGTTTACAATGCACAAAGTTTCATCCTTATTTAAAATACTTATATGCTCAAAGAGTTAAAACAGTTCAAAATGCAACATAACAAAAAATTTAATGGTAGAATTAGAACAAAAATGTAAATAAAATTCCAATGAAAGCAATTTCATCGAATAAACAGACTTCATATAAATAGCAAAGTAAACTACAAATAAAAAACTGAGGACTAAAACTAATATATCATAAAATGAATAAGCATGGTAAAATAATTTAATACAGTTTTCTTTGGTTATACATTAAAAAAAAAAAATCTTTACTCCTTGTGCTCGATAAAAAGTGATAGTACTGAAATTTCATTTAACCAGGAATATCTTTTACTAAATATAACAGTTGTAAAAAAAAGGATCATGAAAATACAATTCAAAATCTGCCAGTGTGATATTAGTAAAAGATTAGGCATATATACTAATTGAAATAATTCTTAATAAAGATTTATACAATTATTAATATATAAATATGACTATTTTGCACTACCATGTATTTAAGTCGGGAATTTTCAATTTTAGTCTTATTATCAAGTCTAAAAAATTATCTTCTTTCTTAGAAAGAATAAATGGTAACTTTTTAAATGAAAAGGGTTTTTGAAATCAAGAGGCAATTATTCGGTTGTATTTTTGGAAATGTCTACACTTGGATGATAGGTCAACTTCAAACTGGCTCCAGGTTTCTTCATCACTGACTGAATAAGACATAATTGTGGATTTATAAAGGTATGCATTACGGTATATTGTAAAGTTATATTTTATGGTATTTCACATGATATCAAAATAATTTATTACATAGAACATATAAAAAATTTTGAGGTACAATTCAATAATAAGATTAAGTATGAAACAATAAACAAAGCATATGTTATTTAATATGACCAAACAGAAAAGAAAAAGAAAGCACACCGTAAGCAGTTCAAATTGCAAGAGACTTGGGAGATGTTACAGGGGGGGGGGGGATATTCTGCAAATATTAATATTAAAAGATTATCCAGGTTGCTTAAAGAAAAATTACTGGAAAAATTTAAACACTCTTGAACATGCATGCATATCTAGACCTATGTATTTTCTAGAAATAGGACTTTTCTTTTTTAAAATACTGGTTTCCAATTGAAAATTTTAAAAAATAACCTTATGTATGTATAATGCTTCTGTATTTGAACAATACAGAACTATTGTAAAAGTTGTCTTTTTGATTGGATTATTATTATTATGGGCTAATTTGTTATTACTAAAATTTAAGTCAACTTTCATAAGATTAATAATAAAAATCCAATTTTTTTCAACATTTCTTAAAATTTTAACACAGATGTAAAACCATAGCATAATCAGAGCGTGTAATGAGAAAATGCTGCAAAAATTAAGTACTTTTAAGCACCTTGGCCAAAAAAAAATTAAGCACCTTTGTATAAGTATGCAAACTGCATATTTTCTAAACATAGGATTTTTTTTTTCTATTTCATTATAAGACATAATTTTTTTATTGAAAAAAATTAAAAACACTAATTTTAAATGCTTGGTTTTTAAACTTTAAATTTATATCTGTATTTGTACAACATCTATTGTAAAATTTTGGATTTAGCAAAAAAATAGAAATGATCATAAAAATGAAAAATACTTTTTTTTGTTGATAGTTAAGCTTTATAAGATTAAGAATAAAGATTGTGATCTTTTTCAACATTTCTTAAAATTACTAAGCTACCAATTTACTTAGATAGACAACATTTTTGATGATGTAGAATGTAGATGTAGTGATGTAGAAACACAGCATGACCAAATTTTATATGAGCAACAACAAATACGATTCAACATTGCTGGGGTGGAAAAAGTAAATTATAAAACTAAGAACTAAAACATTCCTATGGTTATCATCATACGACTGGCAAAACTGAAAGGAAATTATGATAGAAAAATGCCATGTTCTATACGAGTTTTTTAGATAATTTTTTATTAGAAGATAATAGCAGCGTTCACAAATGGTCAGACTAAAAAGAAACTGCTTTGTCATCTCATACTTCTAAAGTTTAGTAAAGGCTTTTTCAAATGTTTAATGTTCCGAAAATTAATGAAAACCTGCTTTTTAACCTATGCAAAAATTCTTACTTTTAAGAAATGAAAATGCTTTAACAAGTCTTAGTTTTTATAAATAACGTAAACAGATTCATAAAGTTTTTAAAAAAAAGCTCTGTAGTTAAAATGGAAATGTCTCCTCAAAAGTTTCTCACCTAACGCCAGAAAATACCTTGCATGACCCTGATATACAGTAGCTAAGATTAGTTTAGTTTGGTTTAGTTATATTATTGTCCTGTTTAAAATAGTTAAGAAATATGAAACTTGGGCATAAATTAAACATTTTCACTGATTCTGTTGTGTGATCCTTGGTAAGTGTTTCGGTGATTAATCCCTGGCATGCAGTTGAAAGTATCCAAAAAACGAATTTGGGTTTTAGGCATTCTTCCTAATTGATCAAAACAAAAATTTGATTCAAAACTACAGTTGTAGTCACAAAATTATTTATGTCACTGTATTTTTGAGTTATGTTTACATGTTTTTGAAAGTACAGACCAAGATATGGTGAACCCCTAGTTAGATTTGGCTCAAAATTAGTACTATGTCCATACTATAGATGTTAAATCTGTGTACTGAATTTTATCTGTCTAGCTCTTGTTTTATAGTTATAGTGCTAATTTATATTCGAAAAACCGGACAGACAAAATTCGTCAAATAAAGAATTTTATTCAATGAACTGCTTAAAATTTTTTAAAGTTTAAATAAAGCAAGAATATAAACAAAGAAAGCATCCCCCCCTTTTATTACAACTTTAACAACTGCAAAATAATGCGATTTGACAATACGAAGAAGCAATGATATTAGTTTGAATTTCATTATAGTAAAAATCATTGTTATAAGCCGTGTTCCAAAACTGATTTCTCAAAAATTATTAAAACTAGTGTAAAAAAAATATATTCATTCAAACAAAACTTTTATCATTGAAAAGCTATTTTTTTCAACCTTTTAAATGAAGTTAAAATAATTTTTGTACAATAATATGCATTAATGTTAGCATAAAACCACATTAAAATTCTGTTTTTATTTTTTAATTAAACTTTGAATTAAAAGTTTGGGAAATCCATTCTTAGTGATCTTTAATGCCCAAAAAATAACTTCCCGAATGTCATGCTTCTAATTCCAATGACTTTATGCTGGATGTTGACAAATTTTTACATATTTAGAGTTTCCACTGGGAAAAGTGTTAAAGTCTCTACAAGTGTTATTAAAAGAAAAGAAAAATCATTATAAAATGATAAAAACAATGAAAAAAAACTGAAAAATAAAAATTTGAACATTTTTTTATTTAAAATTTCTTTAATTTTAAGTACCAGATCCAGCAGTTATTTCTTTTCTCTTAAACAAAACAAATTTGATGAGATTGTTACAACAAATAAAAATTTTCAAATGGATGGGGATATTCAAAAAATAACGCAAAAGATATCACAATCATTTAAAATTAAAAGCTTCAAGTTAAAATTAATAAGCTAGATTTTAATTATAATAGATAATTGACTAATGTAATTATATACCATAATTAATTACAATTCAGTATAGTACAGTTGAATACCTGTAATAGGTCGTTCAAGCGATTGCTCCAAAATGACATATTAATGAGTATGTGTTATAATTTTCAGAGCAGCTTTTTCCCATGTTATAGTCTGTGTATTTTAAATAAGCAGTTCAAGATCACATTTTCTATATTGTTATTAGTTGTCTGATACCAGTAACGTGGTAGAAAATGTGACCTTGAATCGCCTATAGAAAATACACAGACTATAGAAATATCTTCTAGGCGCATTAAATTTATCCTATATGCATATTGTTCTTGATCAACAAAGCATAACAGTTTAAATATATACTTATTAGGCATAACTCAAATTCTTCAACACCTAAAACATTAAAAATTCGAATGTTTTCCCTTCGTAATAAGTACGATACTGTACACATTTCGTATTGCCCTTTCCAGATAACTATTCCAGTATTTTATTAAATGGCAATGCACACAGTTGAAGAAAAAGAATCGTAAAGCATTATTTTAATATATATTGGAAACACTGGATTCCTTTGAATTCTACCCTTTTGTTGGTTTTCTTTTTTCATACATCCAGTAAACAAGTCTTTAACAACCATGATTTCGAATTATCACATTCAACTTGTGGGCTAACGAAATGAAACGAAAATCTTTCTTCGCTCTTCACGTGAAAATTAAGCATTTTTCACGATGCTACATACCCTGTTTGATTTTAACATATGCAGTAAAAAGAGAAAGAAGACAAAACAGGATGGAAAAAGTATATTTTCTCTCTAGGACGGAAAAATAAATTTGATTTACCATACTAAATCGAGAAAATTTTATTTGCAGCCTTAAAAAGTTAGAGTCAAGATACTATTAAATGACAACTATAAAAGATTTGGCAAAACTGCCAAGAAATTGATAAAACAATAAAATGTTCCGATTCGTTTCCCCCCCCCTGATCAAATTTTTTAACAGAAAAGAATAATTATATTTAAGAAATGGCCAGACTATAAAAAATTAACTTCTCCAATTTAAAAGCACAACTTTTCAACCTATATGTAAAAAAAAAAAAAAAAAAAAAAAAAAAAAAACAATAATAAATAATTCCATAGTTTAGCCTAGAAAAAATTACAGAAAAACATGTTTAAATATTTTGCAAAGAAATGGAAATCATTTAGCGTTACCTATAACATACATACCCTCAAACATTGGTTACCTAATCATCAATACCACTTTTTACAGATATATTACATTTAACATAGGATCAACAAATTAATGAGGAACAGATATTTCCAAAGGATTTTAATTAATCAAAACAAACATTTTCAGAATAATATTAAAAATTATTTAACAGACATTTATTGACTAAATATGCAACTCCAGTGTCTTTGTATTCATGTTGAAATAAGATTCCATTCCCATTCCCCTAAACATGCTTAAGATTCTTCCACTGACAGCATTTCTGTAAGTGAGGTTTTGGGAAGAAGGTATTTTCGGTACATATTCCTTTTAATTATTATTTGTAGTTTTCTTAAAAGATTGGCCTAATAAATAATTTTTCAATAAATAGGCATTTAAAAAGCAGAAGGCAGATGAAATCCTGATCATCGACTTCAAATTAAAATTCTCATATTGGATTTTACATAATCAAACCAAATAATTTCAAATCACAACGAATTCAATTCAGCATAGAAAACTACCTTAGCATATCTACGAAGCCAATCTGACTGCTTCAAAATGAGATAATTAACAAGAGCTATGATTGAATTTTTCATGTACTTAAGAAGCTTCAATGTAATAATCTATTGAACAGACTAAGCTGCATCTTCTTCTTTAACAGCCGTAAAAGGTTAAACATATACTTATGAGCCATAACTAAAATAAATTCTTAACCATTTAAAAACACTAAAAATTGAAGTTCAAACATTTTTTTTTTTATCATATCTGACACAGTGCATATTTCATACCATTTTTTTGGATTAATCATCCCGGTATTTCAATAAATGGCAATCACTGCCAAAGATAGAGGGAGGAAAGGGAGGAAAAAAATGTCATTAATTGTTACCTTAATGACTTTTCAGGGATGATGTTAACACCTCTGGATTCCTTCACCAATTCTCCTCTTTGACTTTCTTTCTTGATATAGTAAACAAAGCTTTACAATTATACTCTCAATTTAATGTATTCAACCTCAAAGGGAAGTTTTTTTTGTACTGCTCGAGAATTTTTTTTTTTTTTTAAATCCAAGAACTTTTAAGAAGCTTCAAAATAGTTTTTATATTTAAGCACTTTTTCTGATGCTATTCACCATGAATATGACAAAAATATACATGCAAATTTTTATTTTATAACAGAAACAGACCTATCAATCATTTTCATTTGAAGACTGAATTCAGAAAAATTTCAGCTTTTTAAATTTTTCTCTCCTTTTACCACAGAAGCATATTCAGTTTATCAAATCCTGCTGCATGTAAAATATTCTCCGTTTTTAAAAACAAAACTATAAAAAAAAAGGGAGAATTTTCCTTATGAGTGTGCCTGAATTTATTTGACTGCCCAGACCTTGAAGGAAAATCCTGCATTCATATCTTTGAATTCCATTCATTACATATATAATCCACATAAAAGTAGTCAATATCAGTCTGTTAATCCTTTTCTTTGTATAAACAAGGCTGCATGCTAAAATTTCAGATTTATTTATCTGACAACTTACAGTAATTCTAGAAAAAGAAACTGTCAAAAAGTCTAGGCATAATTTACATCAATTTTATGAAGATATTAACATGATGATTAAACAAAAAACTCATTCGTAATTATACAGATTTATTTCACTTACAGGCATATTAATACTTCAGACAAAATGAAATATTATTAAGATTAATGATAATAATTTGAACAAAATATTAAAAATCAAAACTAATATTTAACAAATAATTTCTTTCACAAGTCTAGAAGATGTGAAAGAAAACACTGCTTCATATCATGAAATTTTGGTCATTGCAAACAATTTGCACAAAGGAAATTGCTTCAGATTGTTGACCTGTTGCTCTGGCAACTGCAATCACATACTTAAAATCCAGCGACCAAATAGTTCCTACAGAATTTTCAATTACACAATAAAGAGTGTTAAATATTCAGTTCAGGTACTAGTTCGATAAAATTTAAATATAACAAAATAATTATTAATAAGCTAGAGTTGAAAGTAAAGAATATGCAACTTATTTTTCACCAATATCAGTCAAACGTTAGAAAATTTGCCAAATATCAGAATTAATTCTGTTGTTCTCAATTATTATGTTAATACTAAATTTTGGTCAATATAACTCAAACACTACATATGAATTCCAATAAGCCTAAGTTTGGCCTGTTTTCAGAAAAATGTTTAGTGATAGATAAGAATTGTTTTAATAGAATAAACTTGATATAATAGAAAAATAATACCATAAATATCTTTAATAAAGCTTAAGTATAGAGAATTTTTTAAAATATAAAAGTGGTAAGAATTAAATATTTTGTTTGGAGAAAAAAAAATATGTTATATGGAGCTTACAGATGTTTTAATAACTATTGAACAATAAAATAAATTTATAAACATTCAATGGAAACAACGGGAAGCACCAACATTTATCACCTGTAAATTAATAGGTGATGAAAAATGAAGTACTATTTTATATTATATATTTTGTTTCCGCAGTCTTACTTGAATTCTTTTGATTTGTATAATTTAATCTTCTATTGAGATCAATTTGTTTTCAATCCATTTGGCATATGTTGATATCAAAATAATAGATGAATTTTTAACAAAACTACTAAAAGAACTATCACAAAATATAATCTCTAATCAATGTTTTCTTTCTCCTTTACAATTGGTGTTTTAATCCAATATCATTTTTCGGATTGTATGGTCTGATGCAATTGATTATCATAAAACATTCTGTTTTTAAAAATGACATTCATGTACCTTTTTTTGGGAAAGTAATTCACTCCAGTTGTATAATCCATAAAGTTAAAACATGAACTTGGTACCTCCTAGTTTTTCATTTGATTCAGTTTTGGTTTATGTTTTACTTGCAGAATCAAAGATAGCAATATTTCATTTTAGAAGTAACCCAATTTGCAGGGAACAAAGCAATTACATGCACCACCATGTCCTCTAAATTTATATGTTAGGTGTGTTGCAGCTTTCATTCCTTGATTTCCCCCCTCCTGGTTTGAAAAAGATTTTTTTTTTTTTCAGTATAAGTATGTGCTTTTATAGCAAAGATGAAGTTTTACTATTACATAAAGATAATATTTTCAATTCCTGATTTAGATGGTCCATTATCAGATAACAACGAAAAGAATGACGATGGTAACATCTTCATTTAGATAAAAATTTTAGGTAAAATTTCTAATTATACCACCACCCAATAAAATTATCTGGTAACTTCTTTCTTGATAAACTGATTCAGGGTCATTGATTTTAGTCATTGTCTTTACAAAAATTTAATTTTATCCTTTCTAGCCAAATTAGCAATAAACAGTACAAGAGTTTAAGTACAGACAAAAGAAAACAATACTGGGTCATATACATATTAATACAATTTGAAAAAAATTATAGAATATAAAAATAAAATTCTTTTCAAAAAATAACATCATAGTACTACTTCTCATATGCACCTCAAAATTTTCAGGTGAAATAGTCCGAACAGAGTGGGACTAAAAGATAAGGCCATACAGGAGAGGCTATAAGATAGCTAATGACGTCATGTCTTTACATTTTTAAAGCGATAAGTCGCTTAATGTGTTAAACTTTTTCCAAAACTTTTTTAATGCATTAGTTAGTTTGACAAGTTTTAATAGGTTTGGCTAGAGTATTTTTTGACTAGGTGAGAACATGGCCCGATTCTTCTTTACCATGAAAACAATTTGGTTACATTTAGCAAGATATCCTTACTGAAAAAATAGCTTGGTGTTAGTGCCATTTTTTTTTTTTTTTTTTTTTTGCCTAAACATACTAAAAATTATATAAATTGCAGGAGAGGGTAGTGGAAAATATTGCTAGTTAAAGCTGTTGCTTCTAACAGTTCTGAACATTTCTTAAAATATAACTAAATTAATTATTCAATAAAATTCACTCTTAAAAGAAAATATATTACCAACAAAAACTTACAATTCCAAATCAAACAAAACTAGATTTGATTCTTGTTATTTGTTTCCTTACAGATGTGATTCAAAATGTTCACTAACCAGGCATTCAAGTTTATAACAAAGAATGCTTGTCCATAAACAAAGCTTTCATTACCTAAATAGTAATTTCAATTAAACTTTAATTTTTTAAAATTCTTTCTCAAAAGTTTTATAACAAAAACCATCTTAAAAAGGAATGTAGCATTTCTAGATAATTTAATACAAAATGAATCATGAAATAAACTACAAATCTTACACAGCTACCAAGTTGGATGAAAAATATAATCAACCTCATTAAACTTATTTTTACAGCAATCATTCAAATCACATCAGAAGAATTTAAAAACAATTATCAAAAAAACTTTTAACATCACTATATTAAAGATTTAATTTCTTCCTCTTCCAAAATCCTCTTTTTTTTTCCCCATCTTTTTCCTCTAGTCATAAAATAAAAAGAAAAGCAGGTGGAAACTCAGCGTCTTTTAAAAAAAAAAAATCTTTTTCCAAGCAAATACTTTTTGTACATTCCAGTACCCATGTTCTAAATAATTTTCAGCTCTAGATTTATAGAGAATTTTCGATCTGGGGAGGGGATCCTGTCCTTTCAGTCAATATATGCCAAATCAAATAATTAAGTTACTCATTAATTTAAAAAGACCTTAATCTTGGCATGGTTTAAATAATTCTTTTCACATTACTAACTCTATTTCTCTCCTTTTCTACCAGGAAAATAAGGAATCTTTTAGCTTTAAAAAAAAATTTATATTGTTCAGAAACTTACCATAGCTCTTAAATCATTTGTAGTTATGATCAGGATTTTTAAAGAAAATTTGGCACTCTTTAAATATAAAACCGAAACTCCGACAACAAAGGGGTTTTATATATTTTGAAATTTATATCAAATATTATTTCGATGTAAATTTCGAACATACTACCCATAAATTTTATATATGGTATTCTAAAAACAAAATTAAACGAATATTTCGTTTTAAAACTAGACACTAGAATATTATTTGAAATTGATCTCCATCGGAATTATATCAGATTTTATATGTAGTCGGCACCCCTTTTCTAGATTATTTAATTAGGGGTACAGTATTATGTCTACATAGTAAGCCGATAAAACAACAGTTTTTAGATGCGGTTAAATACAAAAATACTCGCGCAATACGAGATACAGTCAATCAACGGCTATACCTCTTTAAATCGTACGGAGAGACAAAAAAAAAAAAAAAAAAAGAATAGCTTGACTTGTTCTGCTCTTTTAAATTTCAAGGAAAATCAACATAACAAAATATTATTAGTCCTATTTTTCAGTAAACAGTTCAATGTAAGAACATGATCGCAGCCATTGTAAGAATAGAGCCATTTTCACTACCATTATAGGTAAACTGCGTTCATTTTCCGACAAATATTAATAAAATTGATAATAAAGTTTCATTTATACTTACGTCTGCCATTTTGGAATTTCTTAAAATATTTGAGATTTTCAACAATTTTTTTTTTTTTCCCCCTAATTACAAGTGCCGGTAAGTCACTAAACGCACTAGGAAGAGCGGTTATAACAAAGAATGCCGAAATTATTGCCAGATTTGAAAAGTTTCTAAATGAAATAACATTTTCAAAAATTCAATAAATTGTTTTGAATAATTACAAAAATAAATGAATGTTAATATTTTATCAAAGATTTATTCAATTTGCTAATTTTTTTCATAAATGATTTTTTGTATTTTAATTCATTTCACATTATATTTGTGAACCAGTTGCGGCGCTATTCACCATTGACTTGCAAGTTAAAGTTGGATAGCTCGCAAATTGAAGGAAACATTTTTCTGTGTCTGTGGTGTGTTTCTAAATTCATAAAAACATACACTTGTTCATTAAATTTCTTGTAATGTTTGATTTTGTTTAATACTTCATGATTTCCATTTCAATGTATACAAATTTCTTATTACTCAGAAAAAGTTAAAATGAATGTCTACTTTTTATGTCTTGAAATCTATTTAAGCATGTATTTCAAGTGTTTTAATTTTGTATAAGAATTACTTCTATCTAATAAAATTATTAAAACACGATGTGGTATTTTTTTTCCTTGATCATACATCCAGAAAATTATCGTTGATGAAGCTTTATTCGTCAGTGTATTTTCGAGTTCATGAAACTTATTATTCTTTGAAATTAAATTTAATATCACTTTTAATTTTACTATTTAATGCTATATGATTTTTATTTAAATGAATACAAATAGCTTCCTAAGATTAATTTAAAATGCATACATTTTTTATATCTTAAAAGCTATATTTAAGTATATGTTTTATTTAATGGGATAAAAGAAAAAAGTTTACTTTTTATAACGGAATTTATTTCTTTTGGTGAATTTATCATAATATAACATGTGTATTTTTTCTTCAGTAAAATTGTTTTTTGTATGTGAGGTGGTACTTTGAACTTGTGTGATGCATCCGGAAAATTACTTTTATATTTAATGAAACTTTTTTTCTGTTGTATGTTAATGTATCTGATTATCATTTATTAAATATACTGTAGATTCATTCATTATATTTTTCACTGTCAGATTAAGTTGAATTATATAAAAGTGACTGCATTGGAAGAAAATATGATTAGCATTTATTTTTATGAATGATTAAATTCCATAAGGGAAATATTTATGCCTGATTGTATAATAAGCAATTTTTCAAATTAATACATTCATCTGAGTAAAATTCAGTATTTAATTCTTACGACAATGTTTAAGCTGTTAGTTTTACAATATTTAAATTTCATTATTTTTCCTTAATAAAACAAACGAGCAAACTTTAATAATCAAAGTATGCAGCTTATATTTACATAATTATCTATTTAAATCATATAAGTGGTACATTATTGATTTTACTTCATAGATACAAATAAAGTTTTTTATATATATATGAGAACCTCTAAACTTTTGTCTAAAGATATTTTGATGCACAGAAGGATACTGGAAATCTCATTATAAATTTATATTCTAATTTTATTAATATTCTTATCTAACTGGTATAATGTGCTTTTATAACAATTTGTTTGGCTAAAAATTTTAAAATATCCCAATCAACAGCACTATAATTGTATTAAAATATTAAGGCAGAATTGGGTTCCATATAATCTAAATTACAAAGAAAGAAAAACTATTTTCTTTGCAATCAATTAGACCGTGATTACCTGTTGTTCCTAGAAATGTGAGGAGTGAAACCATTATTTGGCTCATAATTTTTAATTACAAAGATGCATTTTAGAATTTAGTATAAAATTTCATAATATGAAGTTATATTTCTGGCATATATATCTGCCATACATTAATTATTTTCTTCTTTTTAAAGCTAAAAATATTCAGCAGAGTTCAGTTATTGCAGTATGAATGCATTGTCACTATTTCTCACCAATAGATATATATCAAAGCTTCTCTGTAATGTTATCTAACATTGATTAGAAATCAGAAAATAAATTCTCACATTTACACGAAAAAAGATTTTGAAAGATGAATTCTTTATTTGAGCTAATCTACATGAAATAAGATGTGTATGGTTAAAAAAAAGGGATATATATAAACTGACAGGAAAAGAAATTTCAGGCAGTTTTAACTTGATAATATAAAATTCTGTTAAATCAAAATAAGTTACTAACATAAAAACTTTTTTTTATTTTGTAGGAATATTTTAAATTTTAGCTCCCAATGTTATTGGAATGCTCAAAATAAAAAAATAAAAAATTAAAATATTCTTATCTGCTGTGTTTTAATAAGTTAAACTAAGGAATAAATAATGTAATAAATTGTAGTGAAGAACTCTTGAGCATGAACAAATATAAACATTATTGTTTAATAATTCTATCAAAAGCAGCAAATATTCTTTAAGTAGTAGAATTTTAATGTTAACATACCAAAAATAATACTTATTTTGTTTTGAAATACCAAAGATTAAAAAGAGAAATCAACAATTTTCGATGATAATTTAACTGAAACAATTGCAATATATTTAATTTTTTGGCAGTTCCAAATATCATAATTAGATCCTGGCTGACGAATGAAGAAAGTAAAGATATTTATTTTTGATTAAATCATATCACCAGTCTTAATATAAAAGTTATTGATTAAATGTATGGCGCATATTGATTTAATATTACAATTAAATATTGGTATTGGAAGAGATAAGTTGAAATAAGTCTAAATTTTCTTTTTAAATAATGCTGTCTAACTGTAGATTATGCACTGTTTCTTTGTATAAATCTTGATGTTTAAAATTCACAAATCAAACGTTTATTTCAGGTAAAGACATTATAAATTTTTAAAATGCATAAGTTACCCCAATAATTAATTTTTCCATTCTTAATCAGATTTTAAAGACTAATATGTATAAATCCTCAAATTAACAATTAAACTCCATCATTCTATTTTTTAGAAGTATCTTTGATTGATTATTCATTGTACTTTAACAGTTCTCAGCTTATTGTTTGAAATGTTTTAAATGCACATATCCGGGTAAATACTTATTATCAAGTTTATTATTCCGAATAATTATTGGGTTTGATATACTTTAAGATAATAAGCTAAATTTGCTACAATGAGTCTGTTACAGAAATAGATTGTCATATAAGTTTTGTAAAAAAAAAAAAGAAAAAAAAAAAGCAAGTAAGAATCAATTCGCAACTGCAGTTTCTTGCGTGACTTTTAAGTTAATTCGCAGAGTGGTGAGAGAGTGACTACTTTTATGATTATCTTCTCGGCTGCAGAATAACAGAAAGTGCAAGTTCCCCGCCTTTTTATCTCAAGTGAAATGTGCGGTGCGCATGTCACGTCTTTTAATTAGCATCTTAAATTAACATATATTTTAAAACAATCGTTTTTTAGCATGTTATGATAAATACAGCCCCATCTATCGGTCCACTTTTGAGCTTTTTTTTTTTTACCTTCGAAAAGCAAATTCTCATTTCTTCACGTATACTCAGATAAAATATCAGGTCATTCTGACCAATGGCTCTTTTTTACAGCCCTTTGAAAAGTGCAACTTTAATTATAATCACCCCGTTACTTTGCATGAAGCAAAACCAAAGCGAAAGTAGCATTCACAAATAGAAATTGGTTTTAAAATTGTTATATTTTGCTACTTTTCTGTGCTATTGCATATAATATAGTAAAGGACATTTCTGGTGTGAATTTTCTGAAAATTTAAAATGTATTTGACGTATATAGCAAAGGGTTGGAGCCTTTCAAAAACTAAAAAAATGGACAAAAGAGCTAAGTGGAAAAGGAAAATTGAACTATCACTACATTTATAAATTGCAAAACTACCATAGAATTATAATTTTTAACAAAAAAGGATACTTACAAGATATGCAAAGTGCTAATATTGCTATGTTTTGTCACTGTTTCCGGAAAAATGTTGATGGTTGATGCAAGTGTCATCAAGCAAAGGTTTTCGGCAAGTCGTTCAAGGATAAGATGATAAGGCTCGTAATATACAGGGTGTTGCCAAATTCGACCGACAAATACAGAGGGGTGAGAATAGATATCAAGAGGATAAAGAATCACCGTATAACATGGGGTCCCAAACGACGTTTAAGGGATGAAAATCGCAAAAATATAGAGAGTTGGAGAACTGTTGGAAACAGTAAAAAATTAATAAAAAAAAATAACAAATGGTGCTTTAACTATGAATTTTTTTTAAGTGAAAGCACATTCTTAAATTCTATTTTTCATGTAAGTAACATGCCGATTTAATGAGCCAAGGGTTCGTAAAACTTTAAGAAAAAATAAGTAAAATATAAGGAATTTTATACTCTTTAATTTGATATAAGTCTGCAGTGTGAAAACTGAGGAGGTTATCAGATATTCAAGAAAAACTAAAATGCTTGTCGGGAAACATAGCTTCAACATCGGAACCGATGTTTACAGAGGATGCTGCCAACATCGAAAGGTAAATTTAGAGAAATTACAGTAGGCATTAAGGAGATGAAAAATTATCATGAAACATAGGGTCACAGGAGACGTTTATTCTGTGAAAATCGCAAACACAGACATCGAAGAGACAATTAGCCTGGCGAAGAGAATGACCCTATGAATGCGAGGATTTGGAACAAGATAGTCGAAAAGAAGAAGCTTTCTCGTATGTAAATTTTCCATACTTTCGAGGAATATAAAAGCAGCGAACATTGCAGAATTGATAGTTCAATGAGTATAAAAGCAGCGAGTATTGCTGAATTGATGGTTCGAAGAGTATAAAAGAAGCTTGTATTCATTAAAGAGCAGTGCAGAATGGATAATCGATAAGTTTCATTCGGAAACAACATGACAGATTTCACGAATGATGAATTTGCGGGTATACATTTAATTTAGGGCCGAGTGGATGGTAATAGACGCCTAGCACAAAGAATATACCAAGAGAAATATCCGAGTAGGCGTTGCGGGAGACAGTATCCTTCAAAATAACGAGGCCAAATGCAAGCCAAGAACGCAGTGTGCACACACCTGAAGCAGAAAACCGAGTTTTGCAGCGCTTTGCCGATACCCCATCGACAAGCATACGATCATTTGCAGCCAAATTGGGTATTCGGCACGAAATGGTGTGGAAAGTTATGCGTGCTGAAAATGTGTACCCCTTCCACTTGCAGAAAGTCCAACTCCTATGTGATGATGATTTCCCACGTCGGATGGAATTCGAACGTTGGAGGCTTGGTGCCACACAAGAAGATGCACTCTTTCCTGCAAGAATTTTATTCTGAAATAAAGCCTTCTTTACTAGAGAACGTAAGGTATCTTCAATACGCACAATGCAAATCCGAAAATCCTCATATCACTCTTTCGTCGAATGTGCAACACAAATTTAGTATTAATATCTGGGCAGGAATTTTCGGAGATCATTTGTTGGGACAGTATCTTATGCCCGAACGCTTCAGTGGCACAAAGTACCACAGTGTTTTCTTACAGAACGTCCTTCCGGGTTTACTGCAGAGAATACCGGTCATTCCATATCAGAATATGTGGTTAATGCATGCATGATGGTACACCAGCACATTTTTCGAATTCTGTGCATAACTATCTAGAATCTAGATATCAGCATTTATTTAATAAATGCTGATATGGAAATTTATTTTCAATGAAAAGACCTTTATTTATTAAAACAGAAATCACTGAGGTGCACAGTGTTATAACAGGATATTATGATAACAGTCAATTTCAGTTTAAATACAATAAACTATTGACATTTCATTTTTAACAATAGAAAAGTTGTTTGATATAAATTCACTTTGAATCCATCACAAATCTGCCAATGTAATTAGGAAACTAGTAATATTCCCCTCCACCTAATTTTAGCATTATAGCAGTTGTTATTTTTGCAACAGGAGTTTGTTTACTTACATTAATTAAATTTAGATAAGATTTTGTAAAAAATGCAATGTAATACTCATGTAAACTTTTTAAAACCTTCTAAGTATATTCAAAATTATCAGAAATTTCATCAAATGTGAATAAAGTAAATTAGAAATGCACTCACGATTTTGTTTGATTGTTTTTGGTGGCAAATCGTTTCCCGATTTCTTTTTCTTCGAAGAGTTTTTCTAAGAAATTACTAGAACAGCTATATTTAATAAATGGACACACACTGAATGAATTCTTCAAAATGATCGGAGCATATCACCGACTTCGAAGGCTTGAAAAAATCCATACTAAAGCTATCAACCCAAGTCAGGATTGTTGAAAGGAAAATAAAAAAAAAAAAAAAACATTTTATGATGACAGTCACTCTTGTGTTTCGCATTAAAGCATGCATCCATCAGTACACCAGTATTTCCTCTGTTAACACATAATAAGAGGAAAGAAAATGACTCAAAAATTATAACTTCAAATGTAAACAAAAAATCCGCTTCATACTTGGCGGAGAACGTTAATGGCAGACTGATCGACGAAAGCGGTGCGAATGAAACTTAAATGCCATGCTCAAGAAGTACATGACATGTGACTTTTACGTCACATGAATTGACATCATTATTTACGACCCCCTGGTTCATCAAATCGACATGTTTCTTACATGAAAAATGGCCTTTTAGAATGTGTTTTCACTTAAAAAAAATTAATAGTTAAAACACCATTTGTTATTTTTTTGTTAATTTTTTACAGTTTCCAACAGTTCTCCGACTCTCTATATTTTTGCGATTTTCACCCACTAAGCGTCGTTTCAGACCCCACGTTGTATGGTGATTTTTTAACCTCTTGATGCCTACTATCACCCTTCTGAATTTGTCGGCAAAATTCGGCAACGCCCTGTATAATAGACATAATTAGGCTATTATTAAGAAATTGTGCTATCAACAATTACTGTGAAAGTAGCTGGAACGCAGAAAACGCAAAATGCAAATGAATATTTTAATGACATATCATGAAATGCCGAACAGTAGTTTAAATCCATGCAATTAGAGTTATTTATGCCTATATCTATACCTGTGCTTCATTTTAATTAGGATCATATAGTTGTATTAGCAGTTTGAAGTTGGAAATTGGAAGTTACATGTTAAATGGATTGACATGGATTGAAAATGAGCTAATTAATTATTCCAAAAGACGTTATTTGCCAAAGCAAAAACTCAACGACGAAAATTTTGTTACCCAATAAAATAAGAAGAAAAAAAAAACTATTATTGTGGGAAATGTTAAACTTCTGTGACTATAGAAACCATGTTTTTCAATTAAAGGAAATTTTTAACTGCAACTTTCTCAAAAAAAAAAAATCTTTTTACATAAAAATCCTTTACACGATATCTCAAAATCTAATATACACTGGCGGGAAAAAAATCCCAACACCAAAAAAGACTTGTGTTAGGTAAAAAAAATTTGATAGGCGTGTTTATACATCTGAAAGATGACATCGATTCAAATTTCGCACTTCGCGCATAAGTGTGGCACTAGTACAGCCACTCAGAACTTGCAAATCAGTTTGCTTTAAATGCGTGCTGTAAAGTTCATGAGCGCTTTTTATCTTTGAAATTCGGCGTATTGAGTTTATGTTAGCCAAAAATGCCTTTAAGAAGACGAAGAAACTATTATCAACAGCTCACCGAGTTTGAACGAGGTCGCGTAGTAAGACTACGAGAAAGTGGATTTTTTTCCCGCGATATTGCAAAAAAAACGTGTCCGGAATGTATCAACTGTGCATGATTGTTGGGAGCAGTGGTCAAGGGATAGAACTGCCTGAAGAAAACCGGGTTCCTGGCGGCCACGTGGCACTACTGAGAGGGAAGACCGCCGTATTCGGCGTACGGCTGTGGCACATCGTACTGCGTCTGCGACAGAAATTCGAGCTGCAGTTGGTACCACAGTGACACAACGAAGTAATAGAAATCGGTTACTTCAAGGACAGCTCCAAGCCAGGTGCCCTGTAGCGTGTATTCCACTTAGGGATGACGAATATTTTACTAGAAATTATTATATAACCAATATCAAAAAGTCATAAATACCAGTGATCAATACTTTTCAAAGAGGGGTGTGATTCAAATCCTTGATACGATATTTCGATTATAGGTTATGGATCACGATAGAAAGTAACAATCGATACGATCTGTCCAATGGAAGCTCTCGAATAAAACAGAAAAGGATAAATCTGTGAATGGATTGAAAAGTGAACGGACCGGTTTTTGGAATTATCGTATCATTGAATTGCATATCACTGAAATTTATCGCAGCGGTGACTTCACTGGAAAGTGTGAAGTCGCCACTCCACTTCATGAGAGTAACCTTGACTTTCCGATATTCGCATTTGATGGTGCACCATTCCGTACAAATCTTTTTTAATTGCTTGTGAATTGACTTTGCATATATTCCGTTTACTGCTGGGGCCATCTATTGGTAGAATATTGAACCAAAGTAAACTATTTAAAGAAATGATATATATATTTAATTCAAATTTTTCAGAAAAGGGTTTACTCCAATAAAGAAATTAAATAAATAGTTTTGAAAAAAAAATCTCAACTTTAAGAAGTAAGCTGAAATAGATAAATTAATTCAATCACACGTTACTTAAATTACAATCAATAAATTTTAAATTTAATATTAAGTAATAATTTTTATTTAATAATATGAATGAAATAACGGATATTTGGAACAAATATTTAAAAATAACAATAGCAAAACTATTTGTTATTCAAAAAATCGTGGATTATGCATCTCTAATTCCACTGACTCCAAGCCATTGCCTTTTGGGACGCCGGTGGTATCAAGCCGTTCATTGGAGGACGGAGTAGAGATTTGCTGTGTTTTTTGACGAAAGCAGGTTCTACCTTGATGCCAATGATGGCAATGTGTTGGTCTGAAGGAGGCCAGAAGAACGCCTGCAACCAAACTGTCTGCGGCTTAGACACACTGGACCTACATCTGGAGTCATGGTCTGGGTAGCAATTTCCTATGACAGCAGGAGCACTCTCGTGTTTATCCCAAACACACTGGCTGCAAATTTGTACGTCAGTTTTTTAATTCAATCTGGAGTGCTGTCATTCATGAACAGCATTCAAAGGCGAGTTTTCTAACGGGATAATACTCGCCCCCATACCGATGTTGTAACGCAACGTGCTCTACAGAGTGTCAACATGTTACCTTGGCCTGCTAGATCACCAATTGAGTACGTATGGGATATAATTGGACGACAACTCCAGCATCATCCACAGCCAGCATTGACAATACCAGTATTGAAAGAACAAGTACAATAAGCATGAAACTCCATACCACAAAGTGACATTCGGCACTTGTATGACACAATGCATGCACATTTGTAGGCTAACGTTCGAAATCCTGGAGGATGCACCGGTTATTAATGTTACAGCATCTCACATTTTAAATGCATTTTCTTGAGTTTAAATTAACCTGTGACCTTGAAAATTTAATCAATTAAACATGTAAACTAAACAAATGCATTGTCCAAATTTCATTATTCTACAATAATTTTTTCTTGGTGTTGGGATTTCCCCCCCCCCGTCAGTGTAGATAATTGCTTGAAAGTTACAATATAGGTTTCAAATAATATGGACAATGGACTGAGGCAACAGTTTTACAGTTGATGTAATCCTTTTTTGACTTATTGGAGCTTATCTTATAATGCAATTTTAAATTTATGGGAAAATGAATATTTGCACACATTTCCTTTTCTCTAATTTATTTGCATTTCAAAATTTTTCTTAGATCTTGGATCACTTCATAGCGATCATTATCCCCTATAACATGTGTTCAAAGAAAATTATGGTTGAGGCATTACAATTTAGCTTCGTGTTATTTTTTTTGGTCAAATTTTATTAAAATTTCCTCTGCTTCTCAAAAAATATTGTATTTATAAAAAAAACTCTTTGTCATTTTCGTTTCGAATGTAGTTGATCACCTAAATTATTTTTACAATATGAAATAACTGGGCACAAACACAAGCTATCAAAATTCTCGTGACGTCATTTCGGAAGAAGAGAGGTAACAGACCTCCACAATGATGATTAATCCTAAGGATATGGAACAGCCGAGATGGAAAAAATAAGCGATGGTTACTTTTCGTTTAATATTATGTTGTTTACATTCTTTCTCTTGTGGTTGTTTTAAAATTATTCTGCATCAATTTCAATTTATGACTAACGACATTACTTACTTCTTTTGTAATTTAATCATCTCACATACGTTTCAAAATAGTAGTAAAAACTTAAAATGATCAATCAATACATTTTTTTTTTCCAAAATCAGTTTGAAGTGTTTACATTTAAAGGAAAAGTCAATTCTACAAAATAACGTGAAGACCATTTACTTAAAAAGAACTAGTCACCTTTGGTGACCATCTTGTTCACCCAGATAATTGACTTTTTAGGGTATGAAACAATTAATATGGAATGCATTTTTTAAAATTTCATTTTTTGATTTGATGCGATTGAAAACCATGAATCAATTTGTTAAAAATTACAGTGGATGGTAATTAAGGAATGAGTATACTACAAAATGAAAGCCGGTATTAAAATCCTGTTTTGGAATTGATGTCTAAAGAAAGCAATTCTTTTAATCTTAATTTTAACATGGGAAAAAGCACGCGATTGAATGTTTTGATGGATGAGTTTGAATTTAAACATAAATTGAAAAGTTCGTAAAGGATTCTGCATGAATTTTTTAAAAATTATTAAAAATAAAGAAAAAGATTGAACAGAAATGAAACTGATATATTAAAAAAAGGTATTTTTTTGAGTTATGAGAACACGCAAAAACTATTTTTGTGAGATAAAAATTTTGGAAAATATGATCATTAATTTCCATAGTCAGCTTTTTAAGCTCTCGATAAAGATTTCTGTCTGACACCTACTTCTTGATTCCTTTTATATCTTGCTTCCTCTGAATAAACGGGTTTAAATGGATTTGACGTGCACTCTTTAGGACCCTTATTATCAACTAAAAAGTGTTATAAATATATTTTTACTGTTATTGATGCTTTTCAAAATTAGTATGGATTGATTCTGTTAAATCTCCTTCAACTAAAGATGCTTTTGGACAAATTGATATTACAACAGACTACATTTAGAAACCCTTTGAAGATAATTACTGATAAAGGTAGTTCTTTTACTTCAATAGAATTTCAAAAAATTTTTGAAGAACAGTCAATTGAATATATTCAAATCACTACTGGAGTACCACGTGGCAATGGACAGGTTGAAAGGCTTCACGGTGCATTAATTCCTGTTCTAACCAAATTGTCTATTAATGAGCCGGACAAATGGTGTCACGGTCGCAACTAGTTTTAAACAGCACTACAACACGTAGTACAAAATTTACTCCTTTTCAATTTTTCATTGGTGTTCAAATGAAACAAAAAGAGGATATCGAGATCAAACACTACTTGAAGAGAAACATTATGAACACATTATTCATCACAAAGAAAAATTATGCGTCGAAGCCAAGCGAAACATCTTGAAATTACAGCAGGAAAATAAACATCAATACAATAAAATCCGTAAACCTGCCTGTAAATATAAGCTCGGCAACACAGTGGCTATACAGCGTACTCAATTTGGTACCGGTCTAAAGTTGAGGCCAAAATATTTTGGACCTTACGAAATTATTAAGATCAATCCCAACGATCGATATGATGTCAAGAAGATAGGAATTCATGAAGGTCCGTTCATAACATTAACTGCTGCGGATAAAATGAAGAAATGGGGCTCACTTTAAGTATTCACCATTAAAAATTTGTGTTTCTTTTATATTTTTCCTTTTTCTGCTCTTTCTTTTTTTTTCTCTCTCATTTCAGCCTTGTTGCCTACATCGTTCTCAACTTCAACTCAGCCGTGGACGTCTGATATTCAGGACGGCCGTGTGGGATAGATTTAGCCCCAAGCGATGGCAACGCGCATAGTAGTGACGTGATGGCGCTCACTTTTCCCCACTAGAGGGAGAGAGTTGGAAGAACTTCACGCAGTACGAAAAACGAACGCTTTATGATGTTGTGATGTTTTAATTTGTGTAAAAGGCAGCCAGCTTTACTTTTTCATTATTGTGCTCGTCCTAAATGTTGTGCCAGTCCCTTTGATTTTTAATTAAACAATATTTAAAAACGATCAAATTCTCATCATTATTGGTTCTGAGATTAACACTCAAACCCACACACACACACACGCACACACACACACATATATATATCCTGTTAAAAAATACTTCACTTTACAAGTCGTACAGAGTAGACGTATATTTACTTTCCTTGTAATTGTTGATTCTTTATTATGTGTGTTTATTATGCGTAATAAATTTATTTTTATAGTTAATATGGATTAAGTCCACTATTCTCGAACTGCTCATTCGATGAATTTATAACTTGCTGGCTTACCGCCAAAATTAGGCCTACCGCCGTCATAACATAAAATTGGTCCGTCGACTTGCCGGAGAGATAGCTTTATAAAATGTCGCTCAAGGCTTTAAATCATCAAAGAGGCATCTTTAAAACTAAAATTAATAAGATTAAAACCTTTGCCAAGGAATTACAACCTTCCGATGACTCCAAAAAAGATAATATACAGCTTAGCAATAAGCTAACATCAATTAACAATATTATGCAAGTACTCAATCAAATAAAGTGTAAATTATGTGCTCTACCTGATGTGGATTTAAAAGATGCTCTAGAGCTTACTGTAGAAATTGAAGATGATGCTGAAGAAATGAAGGCAAGCCTTCTTGTATTTCTTTCCGATTATGAAAACGAATGATAAACTGTTTGCACTGTTCCAAAAGCAAATATTAAAATCCCAGACTTACCTTTGCCTACATTTAGTGGAAAATTTCAAGAATTTGAGCTCTTCAAATCTCAGTTTATGAATGATATTGGAAACAATTCATCATTGGATGAGGCTCAAAAACTCATATATCTAAAAAGTTCTTTAAAAAACGAAGCAGAGTTAATTCAAAGCGGTCAAGAAACTTTTGATTCTCTGTTCAAGGCCTTAGAAAATAGATACCAAAATAAACGAGCGTTAGTTGATATACACATATCCGAAATACTTTCGATTAATAAATTTCACAATGAAAATCCTACTCAAATTAGATCATTAATCGATACTGTTAGAAATCATATGTGATCTTTAAAAAATCTAAAATTTGAATCTAATCCTTTATCTGATGCTATAATATTACATGTGTTAAACAATAAAATTGATAAGGAATCTCAAAGATTATTCCACTTAAGTCAGTGGAAATAATAATTCGCCGTGAGTTAAATCTGTTTTATTTAAAAACAAGTAAAATAAAAAAAAATGCGTCATGAATGAACGTAATTTTTATCATCCCTTATATAAATGTGATAAATTTAAAAATCTTTCAATATCTGAAAGGAAGGAAATTGTTAAATTAAACCATGTATGTAATCGCTGTCTGTCAACAATCATTATAATAATTGCCCCAATTCTTTTTTTCTGCATAAACTGCAAAAACAAAAGTATTAAAGCAATGCATAATATCTTACTATGTGAAGACAAATTTATTAATAATCAAAAAATAAATTCTCCTGCTGTGAGTGAAGCGTCTGAATCATCAGTGACATTGGCTTCCAAAAGCTATTCTATTAGCAAAGGGTTGCTTAATACTGCTATGATTTTTATTCATGGTTCAAAGGGGAAAATCTTTGTTGCGTTTTTGATTCAGCTTCAGAAAATAATTGTTTAACGTTGAAGGCAGCAGATATGTTAGGGTTAAATAAAATAAAAACTCACTCCACGTACAGGGTCTAAATAATTCTCTTTTAAGAATTAATCATTTTGCAAAGGCAGCTATTTTGCACTTTGATAGTACATTTCACTTGAAGGGTGTCTTTTCCCTCACTCCAGAGATAATAAAAATACAACACATCCTTCAAAAATGATAAATATTTCGGAACTTACAGTTCCTCCATATTGTGTTCTTGCAGATAAAGATTTTAATCAACCTTCAGAGATTTCTTGTTTGTTAGGAAGTGAACTCTTTTTTTTTTTTTTTTTTTTGATATTTTTGGTCCAAACTAAATAAAATTGCCTAACTGTAAATTCAGATTAGTAGAATAAAAAATTTAGATTTATTGTCGCAGGAACGTATAATGATGAATCTTGCTATCCAAATCAGTGCTTCCTTTCAAAGGGTTTAAGTAACTTAGATGATACTCTACGCTCTTTTTGGGAAACAGAAAATATTTCCGAAGAGCAAACTAAATTTAATGACGAACTTACATATTGTGAATATCACTTTGAAAGAACACCCATTATGAAACTTTGTGGTAGATATTCGGTTTCGTTACCATTCAAACAAAATATTGAAGAAAATGTAAATTTAGGGTATTCTAGAACCATTGCATCTAAACGCCTTGATGAACTCTGGAAACGTCTAGATTGTGAAAACAAATTAAAAGTTCTTTACTCAAAATTTATTGAAGAATATCTTTCTTTAGATCATATGGAAGAAGTTTTGAAATTTGATGAAATAAAATCTGATGATGGATTCTTTTTTCCACACCACGGTGTACTTAGATGGCAATCGCGCTCGTCCTTTTAGGATGGTTTTCAATGGCTCACAAAAAATTAATCTAAATATCTCCCTTAATGATGTTCAGTGTAAAGGAGGTACAATTAAAGAAGACTTATTTTCTATAATGCTTCGTGCGCATAAACATCATTATTTCTTTAGTTGTGACATAAGCCACATCTTTAGACAAATTGAAATAAATCCCCAACAGAGACATTTTAGAAATCCTTTGGAAAAAGGGTCCAAATGAATCAGTTTAAATTTATAAATTGAAAACGGTCATTTATGGAACAACACCCGCATGTTACCTGTCTACGCGAGTTCTAAAGCAACTTCAAGTGGATGAGAAATACAACTTTCCCATTGCAGCTAATGTTGTTCTGCAAGATGTTTAATTGGATGGTATCTTAACTGGATGCTCTAGTCTCGATGAACTTGAGCTGTTAAAAACTGAACTTATTCTTCTTTTTAAAAGTGCAGCAATGAGCTTGCACAAATGGTGTTTCTCACATGCAAACAGTGAGTTTCCTGATTTAAATTTCAATCAGTTATCTGAAGAAACTGTAAAAAATTTGGGTGTTTTGTGGAATAATTCTTAAGACACCTTTTGTTTCAAAGTTTCTCTTCCTACCAATTCGATCTTTACGAAGAGAGATGCCCTCTCTCAGATCAGATCACACGCCTATTTGACCCTCTTGGTCGTTTAAGACCTGTAATAAGTAAAGCCAAATTCTTCATGCAGAAATTATGGATACTTAAATTAGATTGGCATGAGAAACTATCTATAGCAGTTTCCAACGAATAGGGTTGTGGTGATGTTCATGTAGAGAGTTGTATAAAGCATTTCATCGCTATTAGAAAAATAAACTCTTTATTACACTAACAACTATCGGAACATCACTGCTTAGCGCACGTATAGATAGAACGGGGATTCCCCGGGCGAAGTATTAACATAGATTGTATTAGGGAAAGTACATAGGTAGCGCTTTAGAATAACATGAATAAAACATGACGCTACGATCACTACAGGCTTCATTTGTCCAATCCTTATTAGATTTAGATAAACTTAAAATCCCAAGATTTGTCCTATTAGAGCATTCTGTAAGAATCTCGCTTCTTGGATTCGGTGGTGCCTCGGAGAAAGGATTTGCAGCTGTAGTATATGTTTCTGTTCACGCAAAGAATGGTAACAAAAACTGTCACTTTCTTTGTAGTAAATCAAGGGTAGAACCACTCAAGACTCTATCCATTCCCCGGTTGGAGCTTTCGGCCTCCCTCCTACTGTCCAAGGTAGTAAACAAAGTTGTGGCTTGCACTTGACTAATCTTCCGGAAATAACCTTGCATTCTGAGGGAAAAAGCGTACAAAAGTATTTGACCTTGAAGACCGGTTCTAGCTAAAGTGGAATTCATTATGTCAATCTTTGATTTTATTCGTTCTTTATTTACAACATACATAAAACTTGAGAATAATTTTAAATACATGCTGATAAAAAATCGATTTCTGTCGCTTATGATTTATTAAATAAATTTCTGCTAATTTTAGCCCCTCAGGGGGTCGCCTACTATAGGTGAGTACGGGTGTCCCAATCCCGAGGTTCCCAGGGATCTTTACTCCCTTTCAGTTCACTCTCCTCTACGCCTTCTGCTTTCTGCTGAATCTTTCCTTCCCTCGACGGCAAGCGAGGGAGCTCTCCATGAGAAGCTGTCGCCGATCTGTTTGCTTCTTGCTTCTCATGGACAGCCAAAACCCCACGTGTTGGCCGTGCGTGGCGACCCATTAGAAAGACGGGTGGTGTACTGTGGTCCCCTGCGCATCAATCGGCTGGTAGCTAGTCACCTTAATGGCTAGTCTGCTTGGGATCAAGCTAAGGGGTTACTCCTTGGGCTTGCCGTTAAGGATGGTCACTGTCCCCGGGAGTAACTCTGAGCGTATAGGTTCCGGCTAGCACTAAGGTAAGCGCCGAGGCTGGGAATGGCCAGAGCCGGTGGCTGCCTTCCCTTGTTGGGCTCCGTGGTGGGCGGTGCCGTCGGGCCTGAAAATTCAACAATGTCATATGGGCTCCTCCAAGAAATCTCCCTTCAGTGGGCATCACTCTGATTATAAATCCTTCACTCAGCATTTTGATTCTTTTTTTGTTATCAAGCGAGTATTCGATAAAAACGATACATTTAACTCTGTCTCGCCTTTTTTGGTCCAAAAGGCAATATCGGCGACAGTTGGCGAAGTTGCATCAATCCGCAAAATGCGTTCAGGTGATTTGCTGGTTGAAGAATGCTCTAAAAATGCGTTCAGGTGATTTGCTGGCTGAAGTATGCTCTAAAAAGCAGGCCCAGCAAATCATTAAACTAAAAGCTTTGGCCACAATACCAGTTACAGTCTGTTCACATGCATCTCTAAACTATTCGAAAGGGGTAATAACATGCGGAGAATTATTTAATGTACCTATAGAAGAAATAACGAAAGAACTAAAATCGGAGGGAGTGACACATGTACGCCAGATAACAATTAGGCGGGATGGACAACTCCTCCCAACAAAACACTTTATTCTAACATTCCATAGCCATCAGTTACCTGAATATATATGTGCTGGCTATATAAAACTACCGGTACGCCCGTATATCCCCAATCCGTTGAGGTGTTTTCAATGCCAGCGTTTTGGGCATTAGAAAACTAACTGCCGTGGGACCATCACTTGTGCCCGCTGCGCAGAAAAAGGCCACGATTGTCAGCAGTGCACTGCACCAGAAAAGTGCACCAACTGCAATGGCAACCACACATCATATTCTCGTTTATGCGAACGCTGGCAACTGGAAAAACGAATAGTTGCAACTAAAATAAAAGAAAATATTTCATACCCGGAAGCCAGACGGAAAGTTCTGGCCCAGACTCCTAAACCTGGTCTTAGCTATGCATCTGCAGTCCAAAAGTCCTTTTGTGAAAACTGTTCTTGCCCAAATTGCTCAAAACACACTTCCCATAAAAAACCTCCTGAAAAAGCATCTGATTCAGAAACTGAAAATTCAACTACCAGTGCTCCTGAGCCTGTCAAATCAAAAACGTCCAAACAAAAACCGAAACCTAATAAATCTCAGAAGCTAAAACTTTCTAAACGTGGCCTATCTGAAAAAGACCTTTCTCCAAAATTAAAAAAATCCCTTTTCAAAAATTCAGTCGCTCTTGGTCTTGCTAATCGGGGCATAGTCCACAAGGACTTAACCTCAATTTTTGGTGGCACGTCCAAAAGCCCTGAGCTCATATCACTTCATCCATCAGAAGAAGACGACGATTTAAAAATGAGTTGCGATATCTCGCAACCCCTTAACACTGTTCCAAATTTTTCTGAAACAAGAACCTCTTAATGGGTACCTTCTTATCATGGAATTGTCACGGCCTCCGGTCCAAACTTTCTGACATCAAGTCCATTTTTAACAAATTTCATCCTGTTTGCATTGGTGTTCAAGAAACCTTTTTGACACCAAGCATTCCCATTAAATTGTGTGGTTATAACTGTATTCGGAAAGATGCAGGCACTGGCTCTCACAGTTCTGGTGGTGTCTGTATCTTTACATCAAATTTATATCCGAACACATCTCTCACTTTGAATACAGCTCTACAGGCTGTGGCTGTACAAGTTCATGTACGATCATTGGTCACAGTCTGTTGTATTTACTTGCCACCTCACGATGTCATTCGCCAATAAGATCTTGATGATTTAGTGGACCAGCTTCCTAAACCTTTTATCATTCTCGGAGATTTCAACGGACATAGTACTTTGTGGGGTTCGGATAGTACAAACTCTCGTGGGCGGCAGATCGAACAGTTTATAACTAATAACTGTATCTGTCTGGTCAATAATGAAGAGAAGACGTACTTCCACGAACCTACACGTAGCTTCCATACAATTGATCTGGCCATATGTTCTCCTGAACTTCTGCCATTGCTGACCTTTGCAGTGAGCAGAGATCTTTATAATAGTGATCATTTCCCTATTATTGTCTCCCATGCTGATAGAGGTGGTGTGACTCATTGTCCTCCACGCTTCCTATTCCAGCGGGCAGACTGGGATGCTTTCATGCGATTGGCAAATGTTACAGAGACTATGGTCAATACTTGCGACATCACGGAAGCAGTGCAAAATGTCGTTGATAACATAATAAGTGCCGCAAATGCCACCATTCCGAAGACTTCCCCACGTCTAAGAAAATTTCGTAGACCTTGGTGGAATGAAGCTTGTCGCGACAGCTATAAAAACCAAAAACGACTTTGGAATATTTTTAGAAAGTACCCGACAACAGAAAACCTTGTTGCTTTTAAGCGTGCCAAAGCCCTTGCTCGTCGAATTCGTCGCCGTAGTCAGAGAGAATCTTGGATTAAGTTTGTATCACCTATCACATCCTCCACTACCAGTAAACATTTGTGGAAAAAAGTTAAGGCTGCTAATGGGATATACAGTGAAACCACCATTCCTATTTTAAATATAGGAAATGTGGCGTACTCATCCCCATTAGATGTTGCCAATATTCTCGGCCAAGCATTCGCACAAGTGTCCGCTCTTCATTAGCTCTTCATTTCTGGCAATTAAGAATCGCGCGGAACGGTTGCCTCTGCGCTTTAATGACCGATGCACTTTTCCATATAACTGTGAATTCCGGATGTTTGAACTGGAAATGGCCTTATCTAAAGCCCATGATACAAGCCCTGGGCCAGATGGGATCACATATAATATGCTCCGCCACTTGAATGTAACTTCCCTTTCAAATCTGTTACTATTATTTAACAGAATATGGACTGAACAGAAATATCCCTCACAATGGCGCGAAGCTATTGTGATCCCAATATTAAAACCTGGTAAGGAAGCATCCAACCCTCTGAACTACCGACCAATTGCTCTGACAAACTGTCTCTACAAAACCTTTGAGAGAACGGTCAATGCACGTCTCATACACGAATTGGAGAAACAAGGATGCATCTCCCCGTTGCAGAGTGGTTTCTGTAGAGGTAGGTCAACTTTTGACAACCTCGTACTATTGGAAACCCAAATAGGCAACGCATTCGTCAGGAGGAACCACCTAGTTTCCATATTCTTCGATATCGAGAAGACCTATGACTGTGCTTGGCGCTTTGGCATACTCTCAACACTTTTTAACTTTGGTTTTAGGGGAAACCTGCCCATATTTTTACAGAACTTCTTATTAAATCGGACTTTTAGAGTTCGTGTTGGAAATGTTTATTCAACTCATTTTAATCAAGCTGAGGGAGTTCCACAGGGGAGTGTCCTCAGTGTCTCACTTTTTATCGTCCACCTTAGTCAAATTTTAACTCATTTACCTTCATCTGTTCAGGGATCACTTTATGTCGATGATCTGCAGATCTCATGCGAAGGCAGTAATATGAATTTAATCGAACGACAATTGCTAAATGCCATTAATAAAGTTGTAGATTGGTGCGATAACAATGGACATACTATCTATCCGGAGAAGAGCAGATGCGTTCATTTCTGCAGGAAAAGAAACATTCACCAGGATCCAAGTATTTGCATTAAAAATACCCCGATTCCTGTTGTGAATGAAATTCGGTTTTTAGGAGTGATTCTTGATCGGAAGCTCACCTTCCTTCCGCACATCTTACACCTTCGGAAGAAGTGTGAAAAATCATTGAATATTTTAAAAGTTCTGTCTAAAACATCTTGGGGAGCTGATCGAACCTCCCTACTCCTACTACTACTTTGGTTATCAAGCAGTCATCCTTTCTCGCATTGATTATGGCTGCATGGTGTATGGCTCCGCACGCTCTACAGTTTTGAGGCGACTGGATACCATTCACCATACTGCTCTAACAATCTGTTCCGGAGCGTTTCGCACCTCTCCAGTAGAAAGCCTGTATGTTATTTGCCATAAATTCCTCTTCATTTAAGGCGTTTGAAGCTATCTATTTCATATTATTACCGTACAAAATCTGTTCCCAATCACCCCATTTGCCAAATGAACCTTCCACTTAGCCTTCGTAGACTATATGATGCCCGTCCTTCTCACATTCTTCCATTCAGTGAGAGAACAAAATTGCTCTTGCGTGATTCGGGTCTTTCAAATGTCACTGTTGACGCCAATAAGTCAGCAGAACGCTCCGCCTACTAAATTTGTAGCGCCACCCAGTGGTGAAATCATATAACCATGAGAGTGTGTGTGTAAACCCTAGAGAGAGAGGGTGTGTTAGGAGTGTTGAGAATAAAGAAAGAGAGATACAGTCCACGAGTTTGTGTTTCATTTATATGTGATTGAGTTTTCTCTAAAAACTGAGCTATCGAAGGCCAAACCATGGTCCAGTTAGCCGGAGACGTCTATGCATCTATTGTATAGTGATTCATCATTTGAAATGTGTGATTTATTAGTGGAGATATCGTCGATGATGACGAAATTGATGCGAAAATACTAAGAATGAGAATTCTATTGTGGATAACTGGTCTCGAGTGACAGCAGTCCCAGCAAAGAGGTATGGGCAGTATTATCCTTTGAGTTATTAACTAATTAATTTCCCGAGATGAAATTAATTTTGTTTTTGATGAGTTATAATTAATTTCCCGAGTTGAAGTTAATTTTATTTTTAATGAGTCATAATTAATTTCCCGAGATGAAGTTAATTTTGTTTTTGATGAGTTATAATTAATTTTCCGAGACGAAGTTAATTTTGTTTTAATGAGTTTAGAATAAAATTGTGATAATATTATTCTCTTGAATTGTTTTGAATTATATATTTAAAATGGCGGGTTCAGCGAAATTAAATAAAGATGAATTAAAACTCGTTGCCGAGGAGATAGGTTTGGTTATTGCGGAAGGCATGAAAAAGAGTGAAATAAAACGTTTAATTGAGGAGAGTGATGTGTACAAAAATGACAACGAAGTTGTTAAAGAAGCTATAGATCAAGTAATAGGGAATAGAAACCAAAAATCCGATCAGGATAGTGAAATAGAACTAGAGCGTCTTAGATTAGAGAGAGATTAGATTACAATTAGCGCAATTAAGGGCTAATGAAAATAGTACTCAGACTTCCGTTAATGTAGAGCGTAAAACCGAACCAGAAGAGTCTCTGGATAGCTTATTAAAGTCTGTGAGAATATTGTGTATTAAACCACCGAGCAAAGCTCAGGATTGGGGTTTCTTTTTTACTTCGTTAGAGAGAGCACTTAGTACTAAAAAGGTTCCCGAGAAATTTAAAGCGGAGATTTTATTAAATTTATTAGGAGAAAGAGCTTCTAATATCCTAACTTACATTGCCGAGAAAGACTTAAATAATTATGAAGAAATTAAATCAATTGTACTAAGAGAATTCGAGCCAACAGCGCAAGCGGTTTTAGAGAATTTTAGATATGCTTCTAGAGATAACGAAACTCGTGTGCAATTCGCGTCACGCTTAATGACGAGTTTTGAATATTATTTAAAATTAAGGGGTGTTACAGATTTTGAGACCCTAAAACAATTGATAGTTTCGGATAAATTATTCCAAACGCTGGATAAAGAAACAGCAACTCATATTAATATTAGGCAAAATCAAAAGTGGTTTACACCTCTCGAGTTAGGAAAAGAATGTGATCTTTATTTTGCTTCCAAAGGCAAAACCATTAATGAGATGAGAAGAGGGCAAAATTATAGCAATAAATTTAAACCAGAATCAAGAGTATTTTTCAATGAGATGAAAAATAAAAACTGCGATTTATGTCTAAAGAGCGAGAATCATCCTTTGTATGCTTGTCCTCAATTTAAGAGACTTTCGGTTCTTGAACGCGTAGAGGTAGTAAAAAATAAAAACGTCTGCTTCAAATGTTTATCGCCTAATTGCAGCGTTAAAAAGTGTTCGTTTAGAAATTGTTTCTGTGGCAAAGCTCACAACAAGTTAATACACTTTTCGAAAGAAGCAAAAAATGTTTCGTCTACGAATGTAAAAACCGCCGAAGTCATAAATAAGTCGCAATCGGAGGGGAGAAATTCGGAACAGGGTTCGGTTTCCCCCAGTGAGTGGGGACCGACTTTCGTCGCAACAAATCTAACCGTAAACAAGAACGTTCTTTTGTCTACTGTAAGATGTTTGATAAAAGACAAATGTTCGCAATGGCAGGAAGTAAGGTGCCTTTTGGATAACGGCTCACAGTGCTGCTTCATGAGTCAGAATTGTATGCAAAGGCTAGGACTCCAAAGTGAAAAAATAAATCAATCCATTTCTTGTATTAACAATGCCTCGCTTGTAGTTAATCGCAGAGTTACAGCAATTGTGGCTAATAAAAATAAAAGTTTCGAAAGAAATATTTCGATGTTAGTGGTATCAAAAATAACGGATTTAATACCGAATAAGATGATAGATATGCGTGTAAATATGCCAGAATCAATTGACCTTGCGGACCCTAATTTTAATCTTCCGGGCAAAATAGATATTTTAATTGGCGCTGAATACTTTTATGAAATAATAAAGCCAGGAAAATTAAATGCTAAAAATGAGAATTTGACATTACAGGACTCTGTATTTGGGTATATTGTAGGAGGTAGCGTTTCGAGTTCAGTTAAATTAAATTTTAACTATTGCGGTTTAATATGTGGAGCAGAAGAATTAAATTCAAACTTGAGAAAATTTTGGGAGATTGAGGAAATGGGTAATGAATTACCTAAAAGTAAAGAGAATGCTATTTGTGAGGAGCATTATGCGCGAACACATAGAAGAGATGAGACAGGAAAATATACTGTGGCGATGCCATTTAAAGAGCATTGGTCATGTCTAGGGAATTCAAGGGATATTGCTCTAAAACGACTCGAATCGATGTGGACTCGCCTGTCTAGAGACCAAAAATATCTGAAATTGTATTCTGATTTTCTGAAGGAGTATGAGGAGTTAGGCCACATGAGCGAGATACAAAGATGAAAGTGTTGAACCTGAAATGACATATTATATGCCTCATCATGGCATCTATAGGCCTAAAAAAACGACGACTAAACTACGTACTGTGTTTAATGCGTCCACCTTAACTAGTAGTGGAAAATCACTCAACTCAATTCAGTATAACGGCGGAGTGATTCAAGACGATCTATTTACATTGCTAACTAGATTCAGAAAACATATATTTGCATTTACTGCAGATATTCGTCAGATGTATCGTATGATCAATATAGATGAGAGTCAAAGAAATCTCCAAAGAATTTTATGGAAAAAGACAGCTAATGAGCCCGTTAAAACGTATCAGCTAAATACGGTTACCTACGGAACGGTTAGTGCTCCATATCTAGCTATGAGAACACTTAAACAAATTTCCATTGACGAGGGAAAAAACTTTCCAAATGCTGCATCAGTATTGTGCCATGATTTTTATATGGACGACGTTTTAAGTGGAGCGAGTACATTGGAAGAGACAAAAACTTTGCAACATCAACTTGTTGGCATTCTGAAAACTGCCCAGATGTCATTACACAAGTGGTGTGGAAATACTTCCGAGCTTATTCCTGCAACGGAGAAAGAGTATGAGTTCTCATCAACAGATGAAATTAATACTTTAGGGATTGCCTGGAAGGCTAAAACTGACTGCTTTACCTTTAAAGTAGATTTACAGCATAATGCCCATCCTACCAAAAGGTCGGTATTATCCATTATCGCCCGACTTTTTGATCCACTTGGGTTACTTGGACCAGTGATCACGAAGGCAAAAATCTTCATGCCACAATTGTGGTTGCTCAAGATTGATTGGGGTGAAATGCTTCCCGAGAAAGAAGCTAGTGAATGGCAAGAGTTTGTAACATCTTTAAGAAACTTAAATGACATTAACATAGAAAGATGTATTGTCATTCCAAACGCGGAAGTGAATGAGCTTCATGGATTCTGTGACTCGTCTGAAAAGGCATATGGTGCTGCAATCTACGCCAGAACAGTCAATTCAGCGGGTGAAGTGAAAGTGAAGCTAATCGCGAGTAAATCTCGTGTGTCACCAATCAAGCAGGTAACTATACCTGGTTTAGAATTATGCAGTGCCGTTCTGCTCACCAAATTGATGTAGAAGGTAAAAAATGCATCAAAGATGGATATTACGTCAGTATCATATTATTCAGATTCTACAATCGTGCTTTCGTGGCTGAGAAAAGAGTCACGAGACTTAAAAACATTTGTTGCGAACAGAGTGGCTATTATTCAAGAATCCACAGAAATGAATCAGTGGCATCATGTTCCTTCCGAACTAAATCCCGCTGACGTCATTTCAAGAGGACTTGATCCAACGAGAATGCAACAAAGTGACTTATGGTGGTTTGGTCCAACCTTTCTCCAAGAACTGGTTGTGAACTTTCCTGGTGATTGCGACGACATCCACTATCCATTGGACAATTCTGTGCAGAACAAGGACGTTTCTTCTGAGAAACTCTATTTAGCAGAACTCAAAAATCCGACTAATTTCTGTTTAATTTCAGCTGTGGACTCATCATTTTTAGATAATATACTCAGTGTGTCAAATAAGTTTTATAAAATAATTAAAATCTTAGCCTTTATTTTCAGATTTATTAATAATTTGAGAAACTCGAGCAAAATGTCAGGTCCTTTAACCACCAAGGAACTGCAGTTGGCCAAGTTAACTTTAGTCAAACTTGTTCAGGTAGCTGCCTTTAATTGTGAAATAAAAGCCCTCGAAAAAGGTGAAAATGTTAATAAGAGTGAGGTAAGTTGCTTGAACCCATTTCTAGACCCAAACGGTGTCTTACGTGTTGGAGGAAGATTAAGTAATTCTGATTTGTCATATGATAAAAAGTTTCCCATATTACTTTCAAAGAATCACAAATTCACTTTGTTGGTTATGCAATATTTTCATCTTAAATATTTGCATGTTGGTGCACAAACATAGTTGTATTTGGTAAGACGGGAATATTAGCCATTATCTGGCAGAAATACAGCCAGAAAAATTATTCATGATTGTGTTATTTGTGCTAAAACTAAACCTAGAACTGTAACCCAAATTATGGGAAATCTCCCAACCAATAGAGTTAAACCTAGTTATCCTTTTACTCATGTTGGGATAGACTTTTGTGGACCTTTCTATATTAAATACAAAGGTCAGAGGAAAGGCAATTATCAAAAATGTTATGTGGCTGTTTTCATTTGCTTTGCTACTAAGGCAATCCACTTGGAAATAGTCACTGACTTAACTGCAGAGGCAATGATTGCCACTTTAAAGCGCTTTTTTGGCAGAAGAGGTGTTAGTTCCTCTATCTGTTCTGATAATGCAACTAATTTCAAAGGGGCCAATTCAGATTTGAAACGTTTGCAAAATATGATTGGTAGATCCCCAGAGCTATTAGCTAATTGCTTAACAACTGAACAAGTGACATGGAAATTTATTCCACCAAGGTCACCTAACTTCGGTGGCTTATGGGAGGCGGGTGTTAAATCTTTCAAACACCATTTAAAGAGAGTCGTTGGTAATGCGCGTTTAACAATGGAACAGTTTTTGACTATTGTTATTCAAATTGAAGGTATTCTAAACAGTCGCCCACTGACACCTTTGTCATCAGATCCAAACAATTTTGAAATTTTAACCCCGGGCCATTTTTTAATCGGCCGTCCCATAAATAGCATTACTGATCCAGATTATTCAGAGAGAAAAGATAACCTTTTATCTCAATGGCAAAGATTGAGCAAAATGGTCCAAACAATTTGGAAAAAATGGAAATTAGATTACTTAAATAATTTGCAAGCCAGACACAAATGGCAGTTTGAGAAACAAAACATTTCAAAGGAGTCTATGGTTCTTTTAAAAGATGATAATCTTCCCCCTTGCCAGTGGACAATGGGAAGAATACAAGATTTAATTTATGGATCAGACGGCAAAGTCAGGGTAGTACTTATAAAAACTCCACAAGGAGTCACGAAAAGAGCAATTTCAAAGATTTGTTTATTACCATGTGAATAAAATCAATGAATATTAGTGTAATTATTATATTTAGTATTTAAAATGACATAATGTATATTTAAGTTGTTCATTGTACATATTGAAATATCGCATATATTTTCTTTTCAGAAATGTTTTGTATGTAATATTCAAATTTATTTTAAAAGTGTATTTTTTTTTTTTTTTTTTTTTGTATCTTGTGCAAGATAATTGTTGAAATTTTGCATTGTTTAATTAAGTAATGTGTTAAATTTATTTCTGTAATGTTGAGATTTTGAAATGATATTTCAAGGGGGGGCGGAATGTTGACGCCAATAAGTCAGCAGAACGCTCCGCCTACTAAATTTGTAGCGCCACCCAGTGGTGAAATCATATAACCATGAGAGTGCGTGTGTAAACCCGAGAGAGAGGGTGTGTTAGGAGTGTTGAGAATAAAGAAAGAGAGATACAGTCCACGAGTTTGTGTTTCATTTATATGTGATTGAGTTATATAAAAACTGAATTATCGAAGGCCAAAACAGTCACCATCATGACAATTGATTCATTTTGCTTTCCGCCTTGGGATGTCCCATACTTCTCCTTTCTGAATCCATTTGCAGGATTCGATAAGTCTTCTACTGCTTCTATTGTTTACCAACAGATTTTTCTTCATCATCGCTGTCTGTATTCTTCTTTCACACCAATCTTTACAGATGGCTCCAGATCATATGGGCATGTCGGCTGCGGCATCATAATTCCAGCTGATACTCTGAGCTATCGCCTACACAATTATTCCTCTGTATTCACAGCTGAGTTGGTGGCGATTTTCTGTACTCTTCGCGAAATCTTGCCTCTTTCTGAGCGTAATTTTATAATTTATACTGACAGTCTGAGTGCTTTAGAAACACTCTCTCATTATCACTATCAGATGCACCCAATTGCCATTCAAATTTTGTGTACATTACGACTCCTAGAAAATAGGGGTTTCAAAATTATTTTTTGTTGGATCCCAGGGCATGCAGGTATTTCCGGAAATGAAAGGGCAGACTTTGAAGCCAAATCTGCAACATTATTTCTATCGCAATCGCTTCTATATTGTGATGCTAAGCGGTCTCTTGTATGTCAAATCTTTTCTAAATGGCAGATGGCATGGGATCTGCAGATCAATAATAAATTACATTTCATCAAACCCACAATTGGTTTATGGCCCATTCTTCCACAACGCGAGGCTGATGTCAAAATGATTCGCCTCCGTATAGGACACACTCGTTATACTCACCGTCATCTCCTTTTTGGTGAGAGAGCTTAGCGTTCAACATATTTTGATCGAATGTCCTGAATTTAATGTTCATCGTCGTCACTTCTTCCACTCGTCACTTAACATGCAAGACTTGGTGGGTGAAACATACCATCCAAATATTTTTAAATTTTTAAAATCTATTCGGTTTTTTACTTGTATCTGACATTTTTATCATTCAACTGTCTATTACTGAGCTTTTAACAGCATTAGTTCATATTTTTTCCTCTTTTGGAGTAATTTTGTTGTCTTTACTCAATGTTAAATTTGAATATGGACAATTTTTAATAAAAAATAATTCATTAATTTTTATCAGAACTTTCTATTTTAAATTTTAGAAAAATATTTTGTATTATGGGATGAAACCAAAAACCATACGCTTGGCGCAGTATAGCCAAGAATGGCTCTTGCGCCAATAAAACCGCACAACAACAATCTGCTAATTTTAGTTATTTTAAAGTCAAAATTGATGGGGAACTCTTTCTCAATGCGGAGCGTTACATTTTCTGCCTTTTACAATACTGTCAAGTTAGGGTGAAACAGAGTATAGTATAAATTCTTAAGAACTTTGTTCTGAAGCAGTGACAGTAAACTGATATAAGGTAAATAGAGAAATTTCTCTTTTGTTCACTGAGAACATTAATCAGGCTCCCTTTTTACATATCTGTGAAAAAGGGGGTTCAAATAGGTTGACCTCATAAATTTATGGCCAAAGGAAATGCCGTTGTAAAATTACCCTATCTCATCAACTCCAATTGGTTGAATATCTCAAACTGCAACCAAAGCTTCATGACAACATTCTTCAAGATAGGGGTTAGAATAAAGCCAATTCTTTCAATCGAAAAATTTACAAGACGTTGAACTAAAAATACTATAATTTGTAAAGATAAACTAAACTTGTTTTGAATGAGGCGAGCAAGATCTTTATTATTTTATTTTGTAGTATTAATTATTAATTTATAAAAACATTTTTTAAATATATCTAAAAAAGTTCAGCAAATATAAATTCCCAATGAATGTTTATATTAAAATAAAGAGCATTCGTTCTATTTGAATGTCTTGAACATAATAATAATTGAAATGAATATAAATATATATGCGAAATACTTATTCATTGCCTGTATTATTCCTATTTCTACATGTACATGCGAAAGGAGTTTCAGTAATCTGCCCTGGTAAAAAATTACTTGCGAACTACTATATTAGAGAAAAAGCTAAAAAGCCTAATGATGTTAGGAATTCACAGACACACACACAAAAAAATAATCCAAGAATCTTGACTAGGATAAATTATCAAAAAATTTGATGAATTATATACCAACAGCAGGATACTGGTACATTAAATTTATAGTATGAAAGTGATAAATATTGTAATGATATATATATATACAGGGTGGTCAAAAAAAAAAAAAAAACTTCCCCTATATATGAAACCCTACAGGCCTATCTGCTCAACCAATCGAACCGAAATTTCAGACATGGTTATTCAAAGGTATGCGCTGGAGATTGTGATAATTTTAAACAACGCAGAGCTTACGGTTACGGTTACAGTGAAAGAATTTCGAAATTTTCGAATGGCAACATTCACTTTTTCCTTGAGCAAATTGATCAGCGTATTAAAAAACTACAAATGGCGTTGGAACGATTAGCGTGTGATGAAAATTGCTGGCATAAAGCATTTGCAAAGAAGAGCATTATAAAGGACTAATGACAACACAGAGAGGAAAGAGAAAAAAAGTTTTTATTGGAATGGAAAGTGAACAAGTTTTCAACATGTTCATCTTCGCAGGTGACAACACATTGCATTCGGGAGATTGTGGACAACAATGCCGAACGTAACATGAAAGGAGAAATCTGCATAACTTCACGTTTTATGGCATCTTGCAATTCTGACACATCTCGTGGACCAGGCGTGTACAACTTAGATTTCAGATAACCCCAGAACCAGAAATCCATAGGAGTGGCCACGAAACTGCAAAGTTACGAGAGATGACTCTATCACCAAAGTGTTGTTGCAGCACTGGTCGAACACTTTGGGCGACGTGTGGAGGAGCTCCATCTTGCCTCCATACAATGTCACTAATGACATTTCGTTGCTGCGATTCAGAAATAACATAATTCTGCAACATTGATTTATACCGGTCTCTTGTGACAGAGCACGATTTCAAACCTGTGGTAGTGACCTCTTCGAAGTACGGACTGAGGACAAATGTGCTAGCGGTGCCGCACCACAGAGTCACTTTGGCTTCATCGTGAGGGTTTTTGTCAGCCCATTGAACACAGTTCTTGGTTTTAACATTTCCAGTTAAAGTGAAGTGTGCCTCATTCATCCATATTATCCACAGCGGCCATCTATCTTCATCATATCTGATGAGGAGAAAATTTGCGAAATCCACATGCAGTTCCTCGTCTCCAGACTGCAACATCTGGACGCGCTGAAACTGATAAGGAAACATCCGCAGAATAGAGCGCAGAAGCCTGAGAACTGTGGTTTTCGGTAAATCCAAATTGCGAGCAACACTTCTTGCAGTATGCGATGGACCTGCAGTAATCGTGTTATGCATTTCCGCAACAACTTCAACTGGAACAGATGGTCGCCCGGATCGAGGTTGATCGCAAGTGCATCCAGTTTCTTCAAATTTTCTTACGGAACATGGGCCTCGTCTTAGTTTGTGATTTCACCGATAAATTCGCACCTCTTCGGCAGCATTTTCCTCGTTCAGATAAAACAGCTTTATCAATTCATCTCGTTGTTTCTTTGTAAGCGTCATCTTGATGGCACAATCGAACATCTGACTGAAGAAACACTCTCCCCACACTTCTTTGCACGTGGTGTCCTGCGATTGGTGTTTCTACTGTCTAATCCTGTGAATTATGCAAAGTGGGTCAAAGCTCCTTCTCTTTGTGTCGTCATTAGTCTTTTATAATGCTCTTCTTTGCAAATGCTTTATGCCAGCAATTTTCGTCACACGCTAATCGTTCCAACGCCATTTGTGGTTTTTCAATACGCTGATCAATTTGCGCAAGGAAAAAGTGGGTGTTGCCATTCGAAACTCTCTCACTGTAACCGTAAGCTCTGCGTTGTTTAGAATCATCACAATCTCCAGCGCATACCTTCAAACAACCATGTCTGAAATTTTGGTTCGATTGGTTGAGCGGATAGGCCGCTAGGGTTTCATATATAGGGGAAGTTTTTTTTTTTTTTGACCACCCTGTATATATATATATATATATATATATATATATATATATATATATATATATACATGTGTGAGTTAAATAACAATTTAATTATAATGTTCTGTTGTTTCAATAATTACTTTTTCTTATGAATTTTAATAATAATGTGCAAATTTATTTACAATATCAGAGTGGTATATTTTGTTATGATATTTATGCTCTAAATTCTACATTTCTTTTTAGTTCTTCTTTCCGTCAGAAAATTCTTACTATCTCGATATCAAAGTTATTTGTAAGCATATTTACAATAATTATTTGATAAATAGTCCAAATAATTACTGAATATAATTAGCTTATATATTAATTACATACGCTAACTACTTTTAAAATGTGAAATCGATTATTATGTGATACGTAGAAGCTGAATTTGAAAAATGTTAGTCCCCTCCCGTGGGAAAATTTGCTTTTGCCGCCGCCTCCAAGCAAGATCCTAGTTACTGAATAATTGAATCTTCATTTAATTTTTTGATTCTTTTATGCTCAAATAAGCGAAATGTTTCTGGAGGTGTATTTTCCTACGCTATTTATTTATTTTGATCTGAAATTAAATATCTTTTTCCCCCCTATTAATATAGCCAATGAATGAAGTCTCTCCCCCCCCCAACTTGAAATGAAAATAAAAAACGTCTACTCATCAGAAAAGTAAGCTATTATTTTAAATTAAAATTCTGAATCATTTAATAAAGATGAGCTGAAATGACAAAATATTCATTAAATGTTTAATCACTGCTTTAAATAGTAGCATTAAAAAACCATAAATAGATCGAATATTTAAGAATTTGAAATATATAAATTGAGTTCTCTATTAAATATTAGAATTATTCCTTATATTAAGTATCAATTTTGTATATCAAAAATAATGAAATCGTTCTTTACACAATTATCTTAATTATAACTAACTGGGAATTTTATGCACTTTTTGTAAAAATGGAAATACGATTTCCGATTGTTATTCCGCAAAGATTTTAAAATATAAAAATCTATAACAAAAACGTTTTGTTTAATGAAAGGCAAAAGTAAATAATTAAGCAATCTATTTTTGTAATACAAAATCCGAATTTTCTGAATTTTAAAACGCGCCTCTCTACACATAATGTGTAGTCTAATGTTAATACAACTTTAGACTTAAATGTTCAATTGAAAGCAAAGTTACAACTAGGAAAATACTGCTATAAAAGAAAATAGTATTAAGTACTTACATGAATATGAAAGATGACAGTATATTCAATGTAATCCATCAAACTAAAAATATTAGGACGAATTTTAGAACGAATCCAAAACAAGTGAGAGGTCTAGCTGGTGTGTTTTGGGAAATTACAGACCAAAGCAGAAAGCAGCCAATCTCTTATTAAAGGAAAGCAATGGTGGTCAGTGTTTTAGGCCCATAAAATGAGTTTATAGCTCTGTCTTGGATATGTACAAGATCAATGAAACCTGTTATAATAAATTTAACATTCAATCATACTTATTTCTAATAGTTAAAAATGGTCCTTTTGATTAATTCTTTTAACTGTAACTTCTGATAAAACATAATTCTTAGTTAAATCGGTGCAAATTCTATGCTAGCACCAATTTAGATAATGCAGTCGCGATAAATGTAACTACTTTTAAAATTTCTCATTCGATCCAGGCACTTGAAACGTCATTACTATAAATTACAATTCATTCAAAATGATGAAAAGTATAAAATATTTAAGCCATCATTACCAACACAAAAACGTAAATGGTAATCAATTTCAATTCAATACCCTGCCCTATGAGATTTCTTCAAAGTCTTGTATACAATTTGGTGTTCCAACTAAAAATGCTAATAATTTTTTGGGCGAATGCTATAATTCATTAAAACTTCTTTCTGAAATTACCACTTATGAGTAGGACATGTAAGTATGTTTATGGTTTTCCTCCTCTTTTGCCATTAAACTAAAACCATTTTTCTTTAATACTTAATATAACATTTACAAGTGCTGCCTTGTACTTTAACTGTGCTAATTTATGTAAAATGAATAAAAGATTAATTATTTCTGAAAATGATATTAAAATACATTTCTTAGAAATGACATTATTATGAAATAAGGAGAATCATCCGTAAAAAAGTAATACTGGTTTCAATACAATATAACCGATGCCAAAATTGTAGTTGAGATGAATTAAGTTGCTTACAACAAATGTTAGATCTCTGTATGTAAATTAAGAAAACTTTGAAAGATGAAACTTACTAAATTCATTTGAGCTTGAAATATATGATTTTTACCATATGATCAGAACTGAGATTGAAGATAACGAGATAACATGCACTTTATCCTTGAAAAGAAAACAATGAATAACAATATGGAAAAAGTTATAAATGAGTATTTATACAAAGTGCTCTAACCATTTTATATAAATTAGTATTAATACTTACAATCATAAATACTATAGATTAAATTAGATAAGAGTATTATTCCATCAACATATCTTTTTATAGGATAAACAATGCCAAAACGTTTTGGAATCAAATATATCATGAATTATAAAAACAAATGTCAAGTAAAATTCCAGCTTCTTTGTATCTTCTACACATACATACTATAAAAGAACGATAAATTACCTTTTAATCCTAAACAAATTAATCTCAATTTTTATGATATTCTTTCCCACTTCTATAATCTTTAAATGACTTCAGACAATACATAAAAATAAGCCTAAATACCAGACAATTTATTTAAAAAAAAAGTTCACCACAGATAACAAATGGATTTACAAATGAATAAATTCAAGAACATAAAGCACAGCAATTATTTTGTCTTCGATAAAAGTAATCATTATAATAGCTTTGAAACAGAAATAAAAGTAAACTTTAATGACACAGTAATCAAACATAATAATATACCCTATTAGCACAAGATAGTCTATATCACTATAACATTCTTCAATAATCTGAACATTGGAAAGTATTGTAGAGCATCTTGTGATACTTGGTAGCTTATAATGGTTGACAATAAAATGGTGACATGTTAAAGAATATAAGTATAAGAATTTATATTATATAGTTGCACAATGGCAACTATACGGGGTGTCTCAAAAACATTGACTGCGGCTTTTATTCCTTAAATATTGATCACAAACATATACTGTAAATTACAAAGTTGCATAAAAAAAAAGGTGCAAAATGTTATGAAATCTATTAAAATGTTCAGGGGATAAAACTCTAAAAAATACAAAATTTAAATTTTTATATGGACCCCGTACAAAAAATTCAGTGAGTAAAATGTGCCCCATCCTCTAATAAGGCCATGTACAAAATTTCATCATGAAAACTCTCAAAGATATGTTAAAATAAAATTGGTGAAGGGTCAGTCACAAATTAGAATGCAAATGTTTACAGCTTCAGTACAGATGACGTGATGCAGGAATGCATCATAAGGAAATAAAATATGATTTATATCTTTAGTTTTAAATACAAATTTTAAAACCTATGCTTCTTAAAAAATTGATATCATGAATTACAGAGTATAACTTAAAAATAGCACAATCAATGAACTTGTAAAAAAAACTTATGTAATCTTTCCTTTAAGTTATTACTTCTACAAATTTTTAATACCTTTGAACCGACAAATAGCAAAATTATTATTTATTTATTCAATCATTACTTTCTTTGTTAATTTGTGTACGATCCCTAAAACACGAACATCCGACATGATTTTTCCTCTTTGTGAACTCATATCCAGGCATCGAAAAGTGGTTTAAGCCAGTATTTATGTAGTTTCATATCTTTGAGACTTTTTGTGATAAATTGCTGAAATTTTGTACATGACCTTATTAGAGGATGGGGCACATTTTACTCACTGGGATTTTTTTTTTGTACGGATTCTGTATAAAAATTTAAATTTTGTAGTTTAATCCCCTGAAAAATTTAATCGATTTCATAACATTTTACACCTTTTTATACACAACTTTGTTTTTTACAGTATATCTCTATGATCAATATTGAAGGAATAAAAGCAGCAGTCAAGGTTTTTGAGACACCCTGTATAAAAGATGCTATAGTTAAAATCGTTCAATAAATAAATATTACAGCCTTAAGGCACATTAATAATGAACACATGAATATGAAAATCAAAGCACAGAGGAAAGTCCATTATGTGTAAACAATTTTTTTTTGTGTGTACAATGGCAATAGAGTTTCACTTAATCCATACTTGAACAATTTATTAACATCAAAATAATGACTATTTACAGAAATCACTTTATTAATATAGTTGTGAAACAAGACAAAAAGACGATTGATGCATCTATAGCCATCTTGAACAATTCTTTTTCACTCGACAAATTTTATTGTTGTAGATTTCAGATAAAAAAAAACTGAACTTTTGCAATAACTATTACACCAATCAGTAATTGGATAAGAATTAAAATAATTATCCAATTGCATACTCAAATGACAAATTTATGGCAGGTATATAGGATAAATACCTCTAAAAACAGTGAAAATACAATAGATTCAATTATATAAGGAATATCCAGAAATTAAATTCTGTTAAGCAATTACAAAAAGATTATTAGAAAAACATTTTTATTGCATAATGAAGGACTATGCTTAGGTCATTTTTAGATTTAGAACTAGTTTACAATTATTTGGAATATATTATGTATTAAAAAAAGCATGAATTGTTATTTTTCAGTTTTATCTGCATGCTTGCACTTTAATTAAAAAAAAAGGAGTATAACAATACATTTAAAAGAAGTAATGCTTATATTTTATTCAATACTGCACTCTTATATATAAAGTGTAAAGTTAATAAAAAACTGCACAATTGGGATATTGTGCAGATACAAGTAATTTATAAGCAAAGAGCTATATTCGGTAATTATGACATTGCAATCCGAACATCTTTTTAATACATTGTTGTGAATTACCAGAACAACACCCAGAATTAAATTTCTTGTCAGATTTACGTTTCTTTAAAACTACTATAGACTGACGCTTAGAAGTACTTTTTTTAATCGAATTGCAATTCAAAATGAAGGTTGGCTTTTGCTGCATTATTTCTGTTTTCACTCGATTGAATGCGCCATTCACAAAACATATCTTTTTATTTGAATTTGGGTCTTCAGAAGCAATTTCTCGTTTTAAATTTATACAATTTGCTCTTTTCTTTGTTTTAGATTTCACCCTGGTATTAGCAACTGGTGGAACTTTGAAAGGAGAAACAACAGCTGAAGGAATTTCTTCACATACTATAGCTTCGTCACATTCATCTGTTGAAACACCAACAGAATCACTTACGAGATTTTCAGTTTTTGATATAAGAGATGGTGTGGCATTTGAATAGAGATTACTGCAAGACGGTTCAGAAACATTTGATTGCATTTCTACTATAGGAACTTGTTGGTTTACTGAATCCAAGCATTTGGCACCTTCTGTTATTTCTGAAGCATTTTGAAGATTCATTCTTTTTTTCAAAACTGCAAAATGAAAAGTAATTAAAATAAATAAAATCAATTTAATACACTATATAACTGCCTATTAATGTTGAAATACGTACTTTGATCCTCAAGGGTTTTACATTCATTACATGTCCATGTTGTTTCATCATCATCTAAATTAGCACAGCTTCGATGCCTTGCATCTGCCCCACAATTAGAGCATGACAACAAAACCTCAGCACTAAATTTATAAATACAAGCATAATTCTTATTTAAGAAGCAAATTATATTTCATAATTTAATAAAAGTCTCAGAGCACTAGTCATCTATAAGAATATTTCAATAAACATTAGGAATAGGATAAACATTAAATCAAGAATTTACTTAACCATCTATTTAAAAATTAATAACTGGCAAAGCTTTTAGAAGAAATCAACAACTATCAAACAGAAGCTACATTCATAGTCATGCATCTCTTCTGTTAGTTGAGACCTGTGCTTGTCAGAATTTAACTACCAACAAAAATTATATTCATAGCATGCATATGAATGCATGACTAATTCTAAATCAATTCTCTGAAAAATAATTGAACTTCATTTTGAAAAAGTGCCCTCTCTCAGATCAGATCACAAACTTATTTGACCCTCTTGGTCGTTTAGGACCTGTAATAAGTAAAGCCAAATTCTTCATGCAGAAATTACGGATACTTAAATTAGATTGGCATGAGAAACTATCTATAGCAGTTTCCAACGAATAGGGTTATGGTGATGTTCATGTAGAGTGTTGTATAAAGCATTTCATCGCTATTAGAAAAATAAACTCTTTATTACACTAACAACTATTGGAACATCCCTGCTTAGCGCACGTATACATAGAACGGGGATTCCACGGGCGAAGTATTAACATAGATTGTATTAGGGAAAGTAGGTAGGTAGCGCTTTAGAATGACGTGAATAAAAGATGGCGCTACGATCACTACATGAGTATCCCCCTAGTGAACAAGGAGAACGACAAATGTAATAATACAAGATAATTATACGCGCATAAAAATAAAACATCACATAATACAATAAGTATAATATAGGATAATGATTTCAACTGGTAAATAGAAATTGATGTAAATAGATGCAATAATATATGAAATACATAAAATTACAGTTACAATATATATATATATATACACACACGACAATTTACATATCAGTAATTAATCTCGTTGAAAAATGGACATGACGTCCACTACGAGTGGTAGTTGGTTTTGTCGGTAATTGTTCATTTTTAGAAGAAAGCTCAGCTTGAGTTTTATGAATAGATGCAGGTATAGAAGGTAACGAGTCTATCTATTTAAAAATTAATAACTGGCAAAACTTTTAGAAGAAATCAACAACTATCAAACAGAAGCTACATTCATAGTCATGCATCTCTTCTGTTAGTTGAGACCTGTGCTTATCAGAATTTAACTATCAACAAAAATTATATTCATAGCATGAATATGAATGCATGACTAATTCTAAATCAATTCTCTGAAAAATAATAATTTAACTTCATTTTGAGAAAGTGCAAAACTTGTGAAATTTCACAACTTAATCACCAGTTTTAAGATACTTCATAGGATAAGGAAATTACAGAGAACTAGGAATGCATTTATCAATTTTCAAGTCAATAGAAGATACCACCAGTCATACCTTTTTGATTACCTTAAGTATTACAATAAATATAGCCTTCAAATTCAAGGCAATATAATAAAGACAGGAATAAAACTACTTATAGAGTAATAAATATTTTCTGAAGATTCATAAAACCCTTTTCATTTTATGAATATTTGAAAGAAACATTCTTCAGCCTTTTTTTAAATAGCATAATTAATATTTGCTTTTAATTACTATCTATGGTTAGATTCAATTCTCTCTTAAACTTATTCTTTTTAAAAACAGCATGAAAGGGTACATACATAAATCATGTCATAATTTTTTTTTTTTGGCAAAATGTGTTTAATTTTTATCCTAATATGTGGTAATGGTATTGTACCAGAAATTTTACCATTCTCTATATATGCTGGTATTGAGCCTGTGTTATTGCTGTCCATTCTGGTAGCATAGTATTATAACTCCTCCTTAATCTTTTATGTAAAACAAATATATGAGAGCATTTGTAATGTTTCCTGCTAATTATGACTCACTTTATGACAAAGGTTTTTTTTAATTACAAGAATTGTAACATTTTACTGAAATAGGAAATAATCCAAAAACGAATACTTGATTAATGATATATGATCAAATTCCAAATAAAAATAGCTATCGGAGCAAATTTTAACAAAACCTTTTAAGATGACTTTTATTTAACTGGGCTTGTTATGTTTATTAAAGAGGAAGTTTATAATTGATCTTAAGCTAATTTTATAAGGAGCTAGTTTAGAATTTTAAATACTTATTTATTTTTGACAATGATACATTATTTTAATAATTTCAAAAATTTAATTATCACTTAACTGAATAATAAAATCCAATTCTGATTCTATATTAATTGACCCACCATGTGGTGAGTTGTGAAAATATTGATTTCTTAAATTGATTAATTGATATTTAAAATTATAGACAAAAGAAAAAAAAAAAGTAGAAAATAATTTAAAAAAATCTTTTTAACACACTAATAAAAAGGCATTTTTAAAACTGCTTTTATTAAAAATAATAAATCAAACATGTGTCTACAAATGAAGAATCTTGAAGAAAATGCTTTAAGTATCTAAAAAACTCAACATAATATTGTAGAACCCACTTACTGCAACACACAGTTTAAGAAACCTTGTCATATATAATATTTGTAAGTCTATTTATGGCAGAAAAAATCAGCAGAAAATAATACTTAGTGTCTATATATTTTTTACAGAATACCTTCAATTTCTTTAATAGGTCATAAACTGTTACAAATGATGGATCTTAAAATGACTAATGCTTATCAGCATGACAATCAGATCACAAAACTTAGGATGAATTACAAAATATCACCTTTTGCCATTATATTTCTTGCCACCAATAAAGAGACAATCAGCTGCACCGCATTCGGGGCGATAAAGAAGATCTTCATAAGCATTTTCTTCTAACTCCCATGATGCATCTCTAAAATCACACAGCCAAATTTTAAGAAAAATAGAGTATTTACATGAAAATATTCATAAAAAATATTGTTATTTATGCTTAAATAAAAAATGCTTAAATAAACTTACTTTTCAGGAACACAAATTCCATAAAATTCCATTTCATTCATGAAATCAGAGGAATTATTGCACAAAGGACATTTGAAAAAGTAGCGCCCAGCACTCAAGGCATATTTCTAATAAAAATAATTTTTTAAAAAATATATTCGAACATACCCTTTTTTTAACTTTCAAAAATACTTGACTCATTTTACTAATAAGCATTTTAAAAATTTCATGAAAAAATTGTTAGTTCTAACACAAAATGCTTATGCATGAAAATCGAACATACTTCTGTAATTAATATGTATATTTATTCAATTCTTATATAGATCTTTTAAATTCAATTAAGAATGAATAATTTTGAACAGAACTTTTTCGTGATTCAGCTGTAACTAACTAAATCAATTCTTATAATTAAATTTTAATTTTTTTCAATTTTATTTTCATAGTTGCAAATTAAACTAGTGATAAAATCCCTAAAAAATCAAATAGGAAAACTATATCTCATAGCCATAATCATGCACAAGGTAACCCTATAACAAAGGGGGACGCGGTAAAGTGTAGCAATATCTGCAAAATAAATATTATATGATGTCAGGCTTTTGAAGCTTAATAATTTATTAATTCAATTAAATTATTTTCATCAATGTTTTTTCTTCTATATTTTGCAAAAAACTACATTTTAGTTATTTTATATCATAGAAATTTTTAGACTATTACAATTTTAAGGCAAAAGAACATTTGTAAAATAATGAGGAAAATTGTATTCATATCTAAAGAATCAAGTTTTCATATGATATTTAACATTAAATGAGAAGGAATAAGTTTGTCGCTTTTTAAAATTGATTACAGTAAAAACTTTAGAAACTGAACAGATTTTTTAACACATTCACAAGACATTACTTTTGTACAGTGGAGCTTGCTCATTCGAATTTTTTTCAAGTTCCTTGAATTTCCTACTTAATATAATATTAATTAGACTTAGTCTTGTTAATTTAAATGTTTATTTTGATCCAATCAGCTTAGGATAATCCTAGATCTACAGTAACTTTACCCCAAAAGACCTATGAGCTATTGAGATTTTCAAATTGCAAAGAGTTTTCTGAATTACACAAATGATATGGCACACTAGAACTTTAAGCACACATTTTAAAATAATTTTTCCAATTAAAAATATCTTGCATTTACACACCTGCAAGCATGTTCGGTGAAAAAAATTACGGTTACAGCAAGTAGAGTACAAGCAGCTGTTTAAATCCTTTTCTGGCAGGGACAAGAAACAAATGTGACAGTAAAGCTCTTCTTCAGGAATTTTGATGGGCTTTTGCACTGGCCTATGCAACTGACAAAATGAACTAGGAAATAAATGCAAATTAGTATTATGAAAGCACACTAACAACAAAATAAAATAAAGGCAAAAGATTTCTTGCACAAATGATGAATGAAAGGTAAATAAAGATTTCAATTATAAATAAATAAATAAAATGTGTTTGCATGGATACAGTTCAAGAAATAACTGAATGATAGAGAAAGAACAAAAGTCACAATAAAAATAGATAAAACAGTAAAAAGATAAAAAAGATAAAAACAGTATACAGCAAAAAACTTACTATACTAGAGGGTAGTTAAAAATAGCCTACACAACTTGTAACACAAAATATAGGTGTGTCCCAATACACTGTCTTGATAAATAAAGAATGTGTTGCATTTATTGACAAGCTTTGAAATTTGGTCAGTTCTAATGCTATTTAACAATAATTAGACTTTTACTCATATTTCTTCTTTTTACTGATATTTACTTCTACACATAGAATACTCTAGGAGATATATTATCAAATAATTTGCAACATACAGTAAACTCCCGAGTATTCGGTCCGCGACTATCTGGCCTAGTTTTCATTTATCGTAATTAAATGAGGAAGGCAAGCCATTGGAAACGAGTTAAAATGCAGAAGCAATTATCTATTAAGGACTTTTTCAAAAACTAAAGACTAAGTTTTGACTCTTATCTTAGGGTTAACTCTTTATATCTGTGTAATCATCTATAAGTGAAAAATAAAATGTTTGAGTCAATTTTCTTAAGAATTAGGCCTACGATTTACTTTAATGTTCTGCTTATGTTTCCTGCATTTAAGTTAGGCATTACAGAATTTATGCTAAAATGAGAAAAATTTATAACCTTTTTAACTTTTGCTCAAAAAAATTCATGAAACTTGCAATGTAGTATATAAACTGCAAGTACAGAGCCTTCCTTCTACGATTCATCAGAATGTGGAAGCGTTCACATTCTATGTGACTTGAGATAAATGAAGGGCTTGAGACAATACATATTATAACAGTGAGCTTTCGTATAAAAAAACTTTGTCTTCCGATACTGGTGGGTAAAGAAAAGAGTACATAGAACTCCAGTTTATCCAGCCTATCCGTCCGGCACATTAGGCCGGATACTCGGGAGTGTACTGTATATTGTATTTAAGATTAAAAAAATTACACTACTATGAAAATGGAAATTTTTTCTGCATAATAATAGATTACTAGTAATTAATCAATGATTTAACAATACATCTAATACAAAGTTTATTACCTGGATTAATAAAGATAATATAAATACATAACATTAGGAGAAAATAATGATTTTCTATCTTTAGTATTTAATCCTCAGCTGAGAAATTCTATTCCAAAAAACTTGTTTTGTGATCTGAAATGATTTTTGAAAACCTGGAAAAATAATAGCAATTTCAAAATTTCGATAGAATTTCTACTGTTTTGTGATATAGTTAATGGTTTGCAGAGTAAAACTAGGCACCTTCTTAGACTATGGCATATTATGTTACCATCATTTTTTTCAATATAAGTTGACAATCAAGATGCAGATCTTAAAGATGACTATCAATGAATAACTGGTTGAAAAAGCTTTGGCTAAAGAATATATAATCTTCATCCCCTTATATAGTTGAAATACACTGACACAAAATAATAAATTAATATAACCTAAGGTATTAAGCAATGAAAGAAAAAAAAACACACTCAATTATTATGGTGCGTAGTGAGAAACTGCTGCAAAAATTAAGTACTTTTAAGCACTTTATCCCCCAAAATTAAGTACCTTTGTATAAGTATGCATACATAAACAGCATAGTTTTTACTAAAAAAAAAAAATATTAAAAATTTATTTTAAATGCTTATTTTTAAATTTTAATATTTATTTCTGTATTTGGACAACATCTACTATTGTAAAATTATGCCTTTTTGAATTTGACAAAAGCATAGAAATGATAATAAAAATGAAAACCTCTATTAATACCAAAAATTTAAGTCAGTTGACTTATAAAATGAACAATAAAGATCTGCGAGCTTTTTCAACATTTTTTAAAATTAAAATAAAATATCAGATAGATACAACATTTCTGAAAATGTTGATAATGATGTAGAAGCTGAGCATGACCACAAATTGTGTATTTGATTTTTATATAAGCAATATCAATTAAGATCCAACATAGTTAGAATGGAAAGAATAAATTTCTCCCTGCACTGACTAATTCTATTAAGTAATTTTATTTGCAATCTTATAAAGTTAAGAACTAGAGCAATCCTTTGCTTATCATCATAAGACTGGCAAAACTGCTATGAAATTGATGATAGAACAATGTCATGTTCTAAATAAGTTTTTAAAATCATTTTTTTCATAAATAATAACCACATTTACAAATGAACAGAATAAAAAGAAATTGTCTTATCACCCCTTATTTCTATAGTGCAGTAAAAGTCTTTTTGAACCTAAAATTTAACGAAAACCTATTTTTTAACCTATAAGCAAAGTCTTTAAAAAATTACAGAAGAAACGTTATACATATTTTACAAAGAAATGAAAATGCTTTAGCAAGTCGTAGTTTTCCTAAATAATGGAAACAAATTCATAAAGTAAAAACAGTTTTGTAGTTAGAAGGAAAATGGAAATAAATCAGCCAGAGAGTCTCCCCAAAACTTTCTTGCATATTGCCAGGAAATGCCTTGTGTGGCATTGGTGTATAATAGTTACAGAATGTTAACACTAAGGAGGAATTAAACATTTTTACTGATTCTATCGCATGATCGCTGGTAATGTTTTGGGATTAATCTCTGACATGCGGTTGAAAGTATCTGAAAAGCGAATTTGGGTTTCAGACGCATTCTTCCCAATTGATTAAAACAAAAATTTGATTCAAAACAACACTTATAGTCACAAAATTGCATATCAAATTTGATATATTTAAGCACTCGTTTTTGACTTATCACATTTACATATTTCTGAAAGTACAGATCGACATGTGATGAACCCCTTGTTGGATTTGGCTCAAAATTTGATAGATGTTTATACAATATATATTAACTCTGTGTGCCAAATTTTAACTATCTAGCTCTTTTCTTGCCTCTAATTCACATTCGAAGAGTCAGATAGACAAACAAATTTCCCCTGAATGGATGTTGCTTGAAAATTTGAAGTTTGGTGTGAAGATTGTATACCAAATTTCATCCATCTAGATTTAAGTGTTTTTGTGTTATCTTTGTCACAGACAGACATTTACTGAAAATTTGTTTTCCAATTCAATAAGGTATAAAACGTGGAGATTCATTAAAATCTCGAGCTCGAGTTTTTTGGCAATTGCAATATTTTCTCTAAATTTTGTATTTGAGAAAGTAAAAATGTTAATTGAAGCATTTTTAAAAAGAGTCTTTCTTGAAGCCAGCGTGAGACAACATATTGCCTAGCTTTAAAATTTAACAAAACTTATCAAGTAAAGAATTTTATTCAATGGACATGCTTTAAAATTTTTAAGCTTAAATAAAAGCAAAGAAAGCATTTTTTTTCTTTTACTACAATTTTACCAGCTGCAGAATAATATGATTCAACCATGCAAAGAAGCAATATCATTTTGAATTACTTTATAATAAAAATATTTGTTATAAACTGTGTCCAAAACTAATTTCTCAGAAATTATTTTTAAAAAATTACATTCTAACAAACGAAATTTTTATTATTAATTTATTTTTAATCTTTAAAACGGCGTTAAAGTAATTTTTATGCGATCATATGCTTTGATGTTACGATGAGAACGCATCGAAATTCCCTTTTTTTAAACTAAACTTCAAATTAAAAGTCTGAGAAATCGTTTCTTAGTGTGCCTCTAATGCCCAAAAATAACTTCCGAAATTTCATTCTCCAACTTCAATGGCTTTATGCTGGGCATTGCTCAGGACAAGTCTTTATATATTAAAGAGAGATTTTATTGGGGAAGAAATTCTATAGAAGTTATAAAAAGAGAACAAAAATCATTATAAAATAATAGAATATAAATCTTGAAAAAAAATTTCTTAATTCTTTAAAAAAAGAATTTCTTAAAAAATATTTAAGTACTATTATCCAGCAGTTTCTTTTTTTCTTAATAAAAACAAATTTGGCAAGATTACCCAACAAATAAAAATGTTCAAATGGATGGGTCAATACAAAAAATACAGCGAAAAATATCCCTGTCATTGAAAATTTAAGGATTCAAGTTAAAATTTCATCATACTAGATTTTATGCGATTAATTACAATTCAATATAGTACAACTGAATATTTGCAGTAGGTCGTTCAAACAATTGCTCCAAAAACGACATGTTAATGAGAATGATGATCGAATATGTTATTATTTTTAAAGCAGCCTTTTCCAAGTTCGATATATCATTTTGGCGCATTATATTCTTCCTGCTATTTTCTTATTTTCTGTTGATCGGACCATACTGCATATTCTTCTTGAACACATAAAACTTTAAATACATATAACTTACATTCTACAACATCTAAAACATTAAAAATTGAAATTAGAATGTTTTTCAATTCGCAATAAGCATGGAGTAGTGCGCATTTCGTACTGCCACTTCTAGAGAACTGTTCCAGTGTTTTAATAAATGGCAATGCACGCTGTTAAAGAAAAAGGGAGGGAAAAAAAAAAAAACCCACCATTAAACGTTATCTTAATATGTGCTGGAACCCTTGGAATACTTCTTTGAATTGGTCCATTTTGTTGATTTTCTTTTCTGATATTTTTGGTAAACTAGCCTTCATGACCATGATTTCGAATTATCGTATTCAACTGGTGGGGAAATAAAACAAAACGAAATGCTTTCTTCGTCTTCACGAGAGAATCAAGCCCTTTTTAAGGACCTTTTCTGAAAATTAAGTAATTTTAAGATGCTTAAAAATGGTTTTCAAATTTAAGCATTTTTCATGACGCTTTTGTAATAATTTCTTTAGATTACAAAAGAGATAATTTGAAATTTTAGGATATACAATTCTAAGCTAGCCAAAATCGAGATCAGGGGATTAAAAGCCTATGGGATCATACATCATCTTATAATAAAGCTCTTGTAATTATCCGAAATTTTCCTTAAAAAACCAATATCATACATAATTTATCCTCACATCCATTAAATAAAACGAGATTTTAATTAATAAATGAGATTTAAACTAATTAATTAAATGCTTTTTTTTAGATATCAAAAAGAATGTTGCAAATGAAAATACAAACGTCAATCATAGAGTTTGTTGTTATGGATTTAAATTTTCAAGCAATTCAAACAGATCCATTCTTAATGATTAATTTCAAAGCAGTTAATTCATGTTAATGCTAAATTTTTTAAATAATGACAAATGAATAAAATATTCCTCAGAATTAGAAAGCTTCAATAACATCTCAGAGTGTATATTAATTTTATTTTTAACAGTCAATTATTCAGAGCCGAATATAAAAATAAATGGCCACTTGAAGGGCAGAGGATCATAAGAACTTCCAGAAATATGCTAAATTCCATATTTTAAAATCATTTAACAAGTCCATCATATAGCTATAAAAGACTTATTACTTTAATTTATACACAAGCTATATGTCTAACTGATATTTCAAAAATATGCCATTAAAACATGCTTTCAAATAAAGCAATTATGAAGCTGTAGGTTCAAATAAAATTATGGAAGTGCACACTATAATGAATAATGATAAAATTTGTGAATGAAATGATTTAAGAATAGTCCAGAGTTGAATCTAAAATTAAACTCTGTTACACTTACGAAAACGATCCAAAAAACTGGTGAAGTGACTGATTCTTAAGTCCACAAGGAAAATGAAAAGTTCTTCGGCAAATGCTTTTACAGCATCCAACAGTTGCTCCTTTTCTTTTACAATGGAAGCAATTCTAGGAAAAAAAAAAAAAAATGAGAATTAGATACATCTCTTTAAATATGGTCAACAAATATTTCAACATTCTTGGTTCCTTATCAAATTAAGAAATAAAATCTAAAACCGCCACACTTTTAACAATTATATATACAAAAAGTTTAAAAGTCAACCTACAGGTTAAAATTTGGTAAAAAAAAAACTGAATGGGAAAAAACATGAGAATTCTATTAGCTCCTTTAATTAGGATTATTGGACTATTTCTTATTAATTGAGTTTCAAAATTGTTGTTCTGCAGCCAAGCCAATTTCACAAGCGGTTTTCATAGCAAAATTCCAAGAAAGTAACAATAATAGTTAATCAAGTGTCCTTTACAAACGGATAAATTCTGCGGCTATGGAATAATTCTACCCTTATGTTATTCTAAATTATATATATATAAAAAAAAAAAAATGCAGTTCATATGCAAGAAAACAAGCAGTATTTAGCACATCATTATTAAATAGAAACAAAAAAATTCAAAAAGAAAATTGTACAGACATTCAAAAACTTACAAGTTTTTTTCCCCGCAGCACTTCTTTTTGAATATCAGATATGAGGAACCCTAATATTCCCTCAGATTCTTTTTTTCCACGCTGGGACAGACCACTTGCAAAGAACTGGAGAATAAAAATTTTTCATATTAAAATTCATATCTTAATGTAAAAAAATGCACAGCTAAAAGTACAAACAACATGATGCAGACAGGGAATAAAATCCATATAAGTCTGTCTCTCCACACATACACACGGTATCTTCATAAATCAGTATATTGTCGCAAAAAGGGAGATCTGTACATAGTTAGCGTGGCTGAGAGGTAAAGTACGAGGTCCGCGATTCAAATCTCAGCCATGCGACACTGCATTTAAGGTTGGACTTTAACCCTTTATAGGGCCATTTTTTTTCTAGTCATATAATGTTGGAATATTTTTAGGCTTGAAATTAAAATAAGAAAAGGGATTCATTTACTTATTAGATAAATTTAATTTGATTAATTAATTATTAAGTAACAAATCAAAACACATCATTTTGTGTGAGATAAAGAACTGAAGCATCTAAGTTCCTGTTTTTCTAAAAAAATTTGTCAGAACTTATGCCAACCTACATGATTTCATACAAAGATTGATAAATTTGGTGGGAAGCATACTTCCCACGGCCCTAGAAAGGGTTAATTTAAATTTATTGTTATTCATTGGTTAATGTAATAGAAGCTTCTAGAACTTTCTATGGACTTCTATATAAATTTGGGTTTTCACAAGCAGTGGAATGATTTTTCTGAATCTGCTTATTAGGAGTAGCTTAAAGGGAATAAATTTGATATTGTAATACTTTGTGACTTGTTATTTTTTTGCATCTTCGTGACAGTGGATGTGCCGGGTAAAAACCATTTAACCGTGGATTCTGCTGACAGTACTCGTTCAAGAGGATTACCTCCTGAATTTGAACTCTATTTTCCAGAATTAGGACAACGTTCAAAAATGCCCGAAGAAGTGACACAAATGCAACCAACAATATTTACGCCCGTATACCAACAACTAAGGAGCCCATCAATATTTCGGGGAGAATTTGGAGAAGATCCTAGCAAATGGCTCAAAGAATAGGATAAAGTCGTTAAATTTAACAAATGGGACGACATGATGTGTTTAGCAAATGTTTATTTCTTCCTCGAGGGCACAGAAATATAAGAGGAACATTTAAAATTGGATTGACTCAACTTTTTGGTGATCAGCAGAAATATAAGAAGAAAGCCGAGGAACAATTAAAATATCGAGCTCAATGCGTGGATGAAAGTACGCAGTCCTATATCCAAAGCATCTTAGGAACTTTACCAAGAGGTAAACCCCTTGATGCCAGAGAATGAAAAAGTATCACACCTGATGAAAGGAATGGCTGAAGATATTTATCAAGCACTATTAGCCAGAGAGATCGGCTCGACAGCCGATTTTATAAAATGGTGCGACTACATCGAGGACATGAAGCAAAAGAGGGTCGGAAGACAAAAATTCGAAAGACTTCTCAACGTGGTACCAATGGCCGCTATGAACGAAGAATCCGACCTAGTATCTCTAATACGCAGGATTGCGCAGGAAGAAGTTCAGCGGATAATTAGACCAACAGAGGAACCTTCGGATGTACATCCACAATCATTGGAAAAGATAGTACAAGAGGAAGTTGAAAAAGTTTTGGCGCCTTTTTCTGCAAGACCAACGGAACGTCGCCAACGCACTAGTCCAAGCCGAACTTACAGTGCAATAGCGCAGAGTTCTCGGTCCATTCCATCGAAGCAACCTAGAAAAACATACTTATGGAGAACGACTGACAACAGACCAGTTTGCTTCCATTGTGGACGTCCAGGACATGTGGTACGTTACTACAAAGAAAGAAGAGCTATCTTCAATGACTATAGAGCCTGCCGACAGAATCTCATCGAATTCAATGACTATGGAGCCAGGCGACAGAATGACACAGAATTTCATCCAAGCACCGAAGAGGATTACCGACGTCAGTCCTCACCTAGTCCATCTCCAACAAGGCTGATCTCCAAAACGTCGACCAAGTTCACAGTCGCCCTATCGCCGATTCAGTCAATCTCCTAGTAGTAGAAACGAGGAAAACTGAACGAGGTGACCTTCCTGGGAGGTGTGGCCGTATACGATGAAAATCCTCCATCTGTGGTTTCCAAAATGTCTGGAAACCACCTCGACGTAATGATAGATAACGAGTCGATACGAGCTCTTGTGGATTCTGGAGCGTCTTTTTCAGTCATTTCAAATAAGTTTCGCCAACATTTAAAGAAAGTTATGTTCTCTGATGACAAAAATGTCATTCTTAAAGTCGCCAATGGAAGTTTTGCACGGCCAATGGGAAGATGCATCCTACGAATTGCCATAAACAACCTAAAATGCCGCTCGAATTTGTAGTTTTGCAGCCTTGCAGTCATGACGTTATACTTGGATGGGCCTTTCTAGAAGCCTCTCAAGCAGTCATAGACTGTGGTAGGAGTGAGCTGTTTCTTGAAGACGCATGTCAAGAACGTTCAGTGCCGGACACTTGGAAGTTGTATTCCATAAAAGACTGCACTGTGGCTCCACGGTCTTTTAAGTAGAGTATCAGTATCAGGAGCACATATTGGTAAGGACTTCAACATACTTGTAGAAGGCAATAGAGATTTACTATTCACAAAGAATATTGCCGTGTCTACCACAATCATCTCTTACCATAATACTTGCGGAGAAATCTGGATCGCCAATGCACATCTTGAAAAACAGATTATTCCTAAAGGAATGTGCATCGGCCATGCTGAGTATCTAGATGAAAATAATTTATGCGCAATAACGGATGAACAGGATAGTCGCAATCCTTTATAAGACATCGGAACCTCTTATCGACTACTCCTTATGGTATCACCTAGATAAAGCGATAAACAAAAAGACGAACTTGTGAAACAGTTTTCTGGAGTTTTTACTGAAAAGGACAAATCAAAAACTACACAGAGGAAAGTCAAACACCGAATTAATACTGGTGACCATGCCCTTATTAGTCAAAGAGCTTACCGAGTATCACCAACCGAAAGGCGCATAATTAAGCCGTTAATTCTGAAAGTGGGGCAAGCCCATTTTTGAAAAAAATGGAGCTAATGGTAATTATAGATAAAACCTATTATAATCTTTTTATGCGTAAAAAAAAAAAAAAAAAAAAAAAGGAGTTTTAGCTCTTAATAGTATTGAAAATATGTTCATTTTAAAAGTGGTGCAAGTCCATCTTAGATTGAACACATTTTTGACCGATTATATTACAGCAAAATTTAGCTCCCGTCAGAAGCGGCGGTAGCAGGGGGGCAATTGCCCCCCCCCCCGAAGGCGAGAGATTGAGGTTTCGTCGGCGAAAATGTTCACCATTTCAGAATGGTTGTAGAGAGTTGCGCATTATCGAATATGATTATTTAAAATCCACCTTAAAGTTAATATATTGTAAACAGTCGAAATATCCAAGTAACGGTTAAAACGTTTTGGCTATATTTGGCAAAATAATCGATAGAGTGGTAAATAAATAATATGCTGTATTTTGCGGACAATTTTTGATAGTCCATCTAAGAACTGAATGCAATGGATATGGAAGATGTTAAGTTCGCAGATTTTCAGACATCAGATTCAAATGTTGTCCATTCAGCTTATAATTTGTACTACTTTTCACATTTAACCGACAAGCTAACAAGTGAATAAGATATCGACAAGTTGATACTCTCATTTTGCTAGCAATTTTTGCACGGTCGATTATGAATTCAATGCGGTGAGTGCCGAAGATGTTAAATCTGCAGATTTTTAGACATTTAATTGTGATGTCGTTTACTTGGCTTATAATTTGCACTAGATTTCGCAATATAACCGACAAGTGAGTAAGATACTACATTCTATCGATAACTTTTGGGTAGCTGACTAAGAACTAAATGTGATGAATGTCGAAGACTATATCCACAGATTTTCAGGCATTTGATTTAAATGACGTTCATCAATCTTTTAATTTGCACTACGTTTAGCTATATAACCGACAAAACGACATGTGAATAAAACATAAGACATGTCACATTTTGTCAAAAATTTTTGATCGGTCGACTAAGAATTCAATGCGAATGGAATCGACGAGTCCTAATTCTCAGTCATTTTATTTAAATGTCGTAATGTTCATTCAGCATATAATTTATACTATATTTAGCAGAATAATCAATAATCTGGTAAATGAATAAGACGTCATATTTTTTCCAACTAATCTTTGTCCTTCGGCTAAGATTTTATCATAGATTATGGAAAAAAAAAATTGTTTACATCAGGCACTTCGATTACCTGTTAGTGGAATTAATAGAGAATTTGGTGCTTTTATATTATTCATGAATAGGACGACAGAGGTATTTTTCATAATTCAAATCCAAATTCTAAAATTAATCGTCATATTATTCATATAATTGTTACTATCTCGGTAACGAATTGATAAATTTATTTTATTCATTTCACTATGAGAATCGCTTGACTAAAATCTAGTTAACAAAATAAAAAAACAACAACACTGTTTTCTTTTGACAATCTTGTGAGTATGCAGCTATTTTGCTCTAGCCAAATTATGTGAATTCATTATAAATCACTGTTGTAAGTAAACTGTATAATTGTAAATTTATTTAATAGTAAAATATCTGTTTTCTTTTGCAATCTAATTTATCAGGCTACAATTATTACACTAAAGAAATATTATCGACTGCAATTGACGACAAAAAAATTTTGTGGTATGGTAGCGTTTTACAATAAAAGAGTTTATCCAAGTATGCACTAAATTTGTTAAATAAATTACTATCTGAATTCTTCAGACTCTGCATTCAATATTATATGTAATCGGAGAACGTATCGTGTATATATACTTTTCTTTCAATTACTATTCGCGGCAAAAAGTATATAATTTCAGATGCTTCTAAATTTTTAATACACTTTGAATTTGAGGGGCAATGATGCGTTTTCAAGTGATTTTTGCACTTAAAATTACTTAATACTTTCACTTATTTGCAGATTTTAAGTTAAAAAATTCCATACGCAAGTTAGACTTGCCATTGTATACGAAGGGATTAAGAAAAACTAATGTATGCAACTGAGGGGATAAAACTCACCTTTTGGGTGGAATATTAGCTTGCAATAACTTCGAATTAAGAAAGTACTTAACCATTAGAACGCATGCCTAAAAATGAAGATAGGTGAATTCATGTTCAAGATCTAATTGTTTTTTTAGTAAAATACATTGGTTTTTAAAGCCTAAATATATATAGAAAAATAAATACAAGTTAACTATCGTTTAACGATCTAACGTTTAAGCAGTCCCTTTATTCATAAGAATATTTTTCATATCTAACATAAAATAGTAAGTTTGTACATATATTTACAAAATATTTTCTCCGACCTTCTTAAAAACATCATTGTATATTTTCCGCATTCTATATTGTTCGTGCCCGAACTATAGTAAATTTTTGCTGAGTGCACGTACTTCTCTTCGGATTCGAAACACATCTTAATTCCTGCTCGTCGTTGCAATCCTTACTTAACAAATATTTTAGGTAGGGGACTACGCAGAAAAATCGGTTTTTAACGGAAACATCGAATATTTTTTATTTATTATTCTGGATTTCTATAAAAGTTTCTTTTATAAAATTTTTTGTTTCAACATTCATTTTATATAGCTTCTGATATAAAATAGTAAGAATATGCATTTGTTCATTTAGCATGACACGTCATTCTGGCGCAATCTGTGTTTCTATCAATATTCTACAATCTAGAATGGAATATGACTCAAATGGAATATGATTCAAATCGCAGCCACGCGACATTGTATTTAAGGTTGGACTTTAATTTAAATTTATTGTTATTCATTGGTTAATGTAATAGAAGCTTCTAGAACTTTCTATGGACTTCTACATAAATTAGGGTTTTCACAAGCAGTGGGATGATTTTTCTGAACCTGCTTATTAGGAGTAGCTTAAAGGGAATAAATTTGATATTGTAATACTTTGTGTAAATTAGGGTTTTCACAAGCAGTGGGATGATTTTTCTGAACCTGCTTATTAGGAGTAGCTTAAAAGGGAATAAATTTGATATTGTAATACTTTGTGACTTGTTATTTTTTTGCATCTCCGTGACAATATATATATATATATATATATATATATATATATACATACTGACTTAATTGAAGAGTCACCAAAAATATCAGCAATAATAATAATAAATAAAATTAGAGTGTTAATTTTCCTACTTTTCTACAAAAATTATATGAAAACTTTTACATCAATTTTATGACAAATGATATTAAGTTTGAATAGTAATTTGCTTTTGGAATATTTTTGTAAAATTATATAATAATGAATAAATTTTAATGAGTTTCTTTCAAAAATTTTTAAAGCACAGAAAAATATTTCAGTGGATACAAGGGAAAAAAAATATCACATTCCACATACCTAGGCACAGTTTTAACAAAATATCTGTTTCAGCTTTATTTTTCAAAACTAATACAAAATATTTTAAATATTACAGTTACTTTGCAATAATAATAATAAATATATGGAGGGATTCTGATACATGTTGTAATAGCAAGATCACAGCATTTATAAGCAAATGAATATTAAAAAAGCAATACTTAATATTTAAATATCAACAAGCAAAAATCTTAAGAGAAAAATTAAAAAAGTTTTTAAATAGCATATTACATGCAGATAAGATAGACACTAGTAGATCATGCAAAACAGATAGAAATAACTGGAAGTTACCATGCAGTTTTGATGAACTGATAAAGTTTTCCTTCGAAAGAATTTCCCAAACAAAAACTCATTATCTTCATCTTTTCCACAGAATACACAAGCTGAAAAAGAAATTATGAGATCATAAAAATAAAAATGTTTTAAATATTTCATTTCACTTAAACGAATTAATCTTATGCAAGTAATGGGACAAATTTTAATTAACCTACAATTTTAAACAAAAATTACTTGAGTTATTGTAAATAGTACTATTTTTTTTAAGGAACTTTGTGCTGTTTCTGAAACTTTCCAGAAATAACAAATAGTGCAGTGTAGTCAAAATAAAAATAATAAAAAACTAATAGTAAATTATACAAAGCAATATAATACAGAACACAGATAGCAGATTTTTCGAATTGATTCATTAAAATGATAATTTGATTTTACACACTAATAAAATTTATATTCTTGTTTAAGCGAGGCTGATTTTCTAAACAGCGTAAACATAAGATTTAAATAACTGTTCATTTTAGATGCCTATATGAGCAGGAAAGCAAATGAGGAAGCACAACCCTACTAAAATTCCTTTTACAGTTACAAAGGAAACATGTTACTTCAGTTGGGTAAATCACTGAAAATAGTAAGTGCAATAGCACAATAGTAGTTTTAAGCACAGAAAATCCATAAATCTATAATTCCAATTGCTAATATTTTCAACTAAGATTTTTTATTAATGCATATTTTTAGTCATGCTACAAAACTCAACATTTTATTTTAGAAAGTACTACTGCATTCTACAACTCAAATTCTCTCAATCTGCTTTATTCACTTCTTTGCAGGATATAAATAACCTGCGAGAATTCTATTGGGTTGTCCGGAAAGCAATTTCTTTTTTTTTTTGGGAGGGGGGATGGATAATTTTCGTATAATGAATAAATATTTTATTAAATTATATATTGGCCATTCTGGTCCAACACCTTTTGCCAACTTTCTGGTAGTAGCATGATTCCACGCTCATAAAATTTTTGGTCTTTGTTGGCAAAAAACTGATCTAGGTGATTTTTGACCAAATCGTTTGAAGTAAAGGTTTTACCGTCCAAAAACTTTTGCAATGACCAGAACAAATAATAATCCAAAAGCGCCAGATCTGGAGAATATAGTGGGCGTGGCAGTGTATCACATTCAAGCTGTAAAAGTTTTTGGTGAGTGACCAAACTTGTATGAGGTCTCGCATTATCTTGGTGGAACACTACGCCTTTTCTGTTGATTAATTCTGGTCTTTTCTGTTGAAGAAGCATCATTCAGTTTGTCCAGCTGATGACAATAGACTTCCGAATTAATTGTTGCGTTATCCGGTAAAAGATTAAAAACGATTCCTTTAAAATCCCACCACAGACAGCATCACCTTTTTTTGATGGATATTGGCTTTCGAAATGCTTTGAGCCGGTTCATCTTTTTTGCTCCATGATCTCTTGCGTTTGACTTTGTTATATACAACCCATTTTTCGTCCCCAGTAATGATGCGCTTCAAAAATGGATAATTTTCGTGACGTTTGAGAAACGAATCACAGACGTCAACGCGAGGACACAAATTTCTCTCCGTGAGAACATGGGGAACCCATATATCGAGCTTAGAGGTTAAATCCAGGCCTTTCAAGTGGTCATAAACAGTGGAATTCGATAAATTTAACCTCTCGCCGATTTCACGTGTTGTTATTCGCCGATTTGCATCAACTAATGCCTTTATCAGCTTCAACCGGCCTTCCAGAACGTGGTGCATCTTCGACATCAAAATTGCCGGATCGAAATTTTGCAAACCAGTTCTGGCACAGGCGTACTTTCAACACATCATCATACACATGGGTTAATTTCTTTCTGGCATGAATAGCATTTTTACATTTTCTATAGTAAAAAGTAAAATATGAAAATATTTAAAAGGGCACCAACCAAAAACTACTGCGTAGAATTAATTGAACTTTTTCACATACAAGCCTTGCTATATCAGCTCTCAAAACATATGATAATGCGGCTTAAGCGTGAAGTTGGGTTCGAAAAAATATAATTAAATCCTCTATCGGGAAAAAGCGAAATTACTTTCCGAACAACCCAATATAATAAAGTAGATTGAATTGTTCAACATCTTTTTTCAGCCTTTATAATTCAAATGATTTTATAGTGTCAAAATATCACGACAAATGAGTGTCTGCATAATGGGATTCTTAGATAACTGATCATACAACTTAAAATTGCTTGCGATATATAAAGTGAAATATATTGCTCAGATTGAAATTATTGAAATTCACACATTTTTTTTACTAATGAAGAAATTACTGCGAGATAATTGTTATAAAAACCGAGTTAAAATTTTGATTATACTGTAATATTTTTGAGCAAAATTTTAAATATGCATCTTATTGAGATAAATAAATAAAAATATATTTAATATTAGTATCTGATGGAATTTTAATCCATATCCATACACAAATGCTTTTTAAATAAATTATTTTTGATGCCAGATTATTTTATATATAATATACAAAATCTTTCTATTATTTGCAGCTTTATTTTATTCTATTAAATACTATAAACATTTAATTAAAATGAGAAAATCTGTTGTTAATCAAATCATTTTCATCAAAGAAACTCATATTTTTTAATGAATTTGAAAAGTCAAATGTAAAAAAAATCTACCTTAGGTACAGATCATGCCTTTTTTAAAATATAAATTGGACCAAACTCATTAAGTCTTAAATAGCTCTTGAATTATGTAAGAAAAAATTGCAGTTTGAGCTTGCATGTGTTGATTTTTCAGGAAAATATCCTGATGGAAATAACAATTGTTTGGTATCGATCATCAATCTCTTTTAATACAATGGTTACTTAGAGGAAAATAATGATTCCAAAATTCTATGTCTATTGCAAGCAACAAGGGTCTGTGTTAATTTAAAGTAGCACATATACCTTACAATGAATCGAATCCAAGGGTCCAGTGAAAGTGTTGGGATGAGAAGCGGATAGCGAGAGAACGATCATGTAATGTTAACAGACTTAGAAAATTTTTTCGGGAGAAATATCTACCAGGCAGCTCTACTCGATAATATTTCGCTAAGGTGCTTAATTTTTGCATCCATTTCACACTACGCACCCTGGATCAGATACAATATTATTTAAAGTTTATTATTGTATGCAAATAATTTTAGACTATTTGTTTTATTAATTCTGTAACTTTTTGCTTTGCTTTAGATTTTTGTTTAACACTTTAAATGTGTCTTTATCTAGAATTATGCATATATATGTATAGATAGGGATATAAATAATTTTAACTGAATTATTTTATGCAATGATTAAAATTTTAATTATTTGAGTGATTAATTTTATCAAATTTTTGAAACTGCAATTATTAAAAATCAAAATTTACACTATTATAAATATCAGCTTTGTATAAAAATATTTTGTTTTATTATCATTTTCTCCTATTTAATCATATATATTATCTTACTATATATTTATATATATATACTAGCCGCCTTTGGCGACCAGCCGGTTCGCCAATCTTAATGTTCGTTTAAATTTTAATGATTAAATAGGTTGAACCGGAGTTTAACTCCCTTCTTCGCCAAGTTGCGATAACGCGCCAAAGCTGGCAATCTTTAATATGCACTATAATTGAACATCTGCTCCTTTGCTTTTGAACATTTCGCAAGGCCGTTGTTGGCGATTTTTAAAAATTGTTCCAAGCAGGGGTTAAACTCCGGTCGTACCATTAAATATTTTACGCAATTCCAACTTTAATAGATTCTTCGGCAAAATATTTTAAAGCTTCAAATTTTGATAGTCATATAATTCACTCATAATATTATAAAGGCCTTCAGGCTTAACGTAATATGTATCTCTCTAATTTTCTGTTACCTCTCGTAGAATTTATGCTTTAAATTAAAGAGTAAAGGATTAATCTGCAATTAATATAATAATATTTTTTACTGAAACAATGCATTTTTTTAATAATACAGTGCCCGAAAAAATTATAAGGACACGCGAAAAATCGCCACATTTAGAAGCCTTGTTTACAGAATCGTATGCAAATTTTTGCAGCAAAAATAGAAGTAAAACTAAAATATTTTATGCGTAAAGTAATTAAAATTTTCAGTTTTAAATCGACTAAAATTTAAATTTTGATTTTTAAACCTAAATGAAAACGGAAAAAAGTATAAGGACATTGCCTTTCCTCCAGTAATTATTTAAAAATTTGCATATTTGAAAGCATAAAATGACAATTCCGAGTTAAAAGATTCATTTGCGAAAATAATTTCCCACTCGGCGAATTTCAGTGTGAATTTTTAAACGATGCCAATAGGAACTCAACTCTCTGACTCTGAAAAAGGAAAAATTGTTGCTTTTCGAGAATGTGGATTAAGTGGATGGGAAATTTCAAAAAAGAATCAAGAGATCTAAAACGGTGGTTTATAATTTTCTAAAAAAATCCTGGGATGTATGGTATGAAAAAGCGAACTGGGAGACCAGAAATTCTCACTCGTCGACAAAAAAGAATGATTGTAAGGAGAGCTCGCGAGAAAAGAGAAACCGCAAATGAAGTTAGATAAAATTTGAGTTTACCATGCTCAACAAGGACTGTTCAAAATGTTTTGAGTAAACATCCTCAAGTTTCTTATGGGAAATTAGTGTCACGCCCCCCTCTTACAAATCATCATAAGAAAAGAAGAGTTTACTTTGCCAAAAAATACATTTCTCTTGGTCAAAAGTGGGCTGATGTAATTTTTTCGGCCAAAAAAAAGTTCAATCTTGATGGACCTGATGGTTTTCATTATTTTTGGTATGATCTGCGAAAGACCAAGGAAGTGTTTTCCAGGTTTCAATATGGTGGTGGCTCGGTTATGGTATGGGGCGCTTTTGCGGCAAATGGAACCACTCCAATTGTATTTATCAACCGTAAAATGAATTCGGACAGGTATGTTGATATGTTAGAAGAAAGTTTGTTACCTGAAGCGCCACTAATTACTTCAGGGGGCTATATTTTTCAGCAGGATAATGCTTCGATACACGTTTCTACGAGTGCAAAACTCTGGTTTGAAACTAATTCTGTAAATTTACTTGATTAGCCGGCGAGAAGTCCCGATCTTAATCCAATCGAAAACTTATGGGGACTTCTAGCCCGCGAAATTTATAAAAAAGGCACACAGTATCAATGTACACAAGATCTTGTCGTCGCTATCAAAGACGCTTGGGAAAAAATATCTGTGGACATTTTAAACGATCTTTCAGGACCTATGACCTCTCGGTTTATTCAAGTGATTGAAAAAAAAGGTAGTTTTCTTGATTATTAAGTATTTTACAACATGTCCTTATAATTTTTTCCGTATTTCCTTTAATGTTAAATTTTGTAAAATCAATATTTTGAAGCTAAATTATGTTTTTTATGTGATATAAGTGTTATCACAAAATTATGCAGCAGAAGTAAGAAATATAAAAAGTTCATTTAGGTGAAATGGAAATAAAGCATATTTTCATGCAATTACATGTTGTCCTTATACTTTTTTCGCGCACTGTATGATTACTGATAACAGAGTCACTGAGCGTTTAAACTTTATGGGCATTAAAGAATATCTTTCTTAATTTATGTAATATCTCAAGAATTTGTCAACAAAATTTTCTCAGATTCATCATGACCAGATCGATTCATTAACAATGTTTAATTTTAAATGCATCAAACACTAAGAAAATAAAATGAATCGTTTAAAATAATCGGTCAAAAACAGGTTAAAAAAAACTACTTAAAAAATGATGTACTTAAAACTATAAGCATATGCAAAAAATATATAACTAACATAAATACAATTTACTTACAAAAGCATGCAACTAACCTAAAAATTTAAATCATCCGTTGATAATGGTTGTCATGGCAACAATCAGAACACAATGCGCATGCGTAAATTTTCTTCGCCAGTTACGATAACGCAAATGCGTGAATTTTTCTACGCCAGTTGGGGTAACGCTATGTAGATTAGACATTTTTAATTTTCTTTATTCTGTGTTATTTTAATTCAAAAGTACTTCAGAATGAATCTGAAACATTGATTAATTAACAATGTTTAATTTTAAATGCATAAAACATTAAGAAAATAAACAGAATCGTTTGAAATAATCGGCCGAAAAACGTTAACCCTAGCCTCATTACTGTTGGGAGAAAAAAAAAACTGAAGCCTTACTCATTTGGCGGTGGGAAAAATAGAAGATTTTTTTGGCGGAAAAGTTGGCGGTTTGGAAATTAGAAGATTTTTTTGGCGGGAAAGTTAGTTTTTAATTAATAATTAAAATTCAAAAAAAGGGACCCCAGGTGCACATTCCCGACCTCTAAGGTATACATGTACCAAATTTGGTAGCTGTATGTCAAATGACCTGGCCTGTAGAGCGCCAACACACACACATTGAGCTTTATTTATAAGTATAGATGTGTGTGTGTATATAAAATTCTTTATGGTTCAGTACTATTTTTTAATATATGCTTTATTAATGACATACTTTCACTATTACATATATCACTTTCATTGTTATTTCATTTTTGTATATTTCTGATTAGTGCATATCCAAAAGCAATATTATTTTGTTCTTTTTTTTTTTCCAATTATAACACAAGGGATATGATGATAAGGTTTCATAAGGAATATAATAATCTTACATATGTGATTTTAAATTGATTTATAAATTTTACATTATTTTAGATTCTCTATCAAGTCACTCATGTTATGCTTTAACCCTCTATATTTTGCAATTTTTTTAAACGTATATAATTTTAAATTTTCATTATATTGTTCTTTGAATTTTTGTATTACTGATTACTTCATGAAAAATAACATTGTTTTTCAATAATGGCACAATGTATGTTATATTTTATGTATATTTGGTTGTAAACTTTATTTTGAACTTTCTATCTTGTCAATCTAGATTTCTATTACTATTCTGCAATTTTTTTCCTCAAAAACTCTTCAATTATATTGTTTGAGTTTTTGTATTATTAATTAGTCCAGGAGATTCAGAAGTTGTTATGCTTTTCAATTTTTATAATTTGTATACAATGGCAATTATATTTATGTTGCGTGATTTTCAGATATTTTAGAGAATTAATCCTGTTTTTTTTTCTTACCTTGATTTTTATCTTTTCTACCTATACATTGTAAAACTTTTGTAAATTGTACATTAAATTATACTCATAATAATTTACTTTATAATTTCAAAATTTGTTTTGGGATTTTGATATTTGAAAAATGTTTATATTTATAACTTAGTGCAGTATTCATCTTATATTTGTAAAGAGAAATCAGATGCCTTTTGTAGTTCTGATGTCTGTAATAAAATTTCAAAATTGTTTATAATTCTTCTAATTTATTATTCTCATTCAGTTTTACATTTCAGTGCACTTTTTCTTTCATTTAGCTTAGAAAAATGTCAAGTAAAAATATCAAAATATTTATTGCTTAAAATAAATAAAATGAATATGATGATATAAGAAATCTCTTATAATTTTTCTATAAAAACACTAACATTTTGGTGTGGCAACATAGTATATATTTTCAGATTTTTATAAAAATACAAAATTACTAATATTTATAATTTCAAACAAAAAAATTGAAGCTTTTATTTAAATTAAAATGTTCAGAAATCAAATTTTTAAAAACATATTTGTATTATTTAAATATATCTAAAAGAATGAGATAGTAAATTAAATTCTCTGAATTAAAAAAGAAATTGCCAAAAAATCTTAGCTGCTACACCAGTAGTCCTTAATGGACAAAAGTTGAAATCATATGAGTCATTAAGATTTTTTTTAAAGAAGAAATGGTTAATAGTTATTCTTGGAATTATTGATTAATTTTGTTTCTGATGAATGCATATCAATCATGGTGGTGAAAATATGTAGATTTTCTATTTTATCTTACCTGCCTAACTACAGAAAACTATTTCAGCAAGACAATACCAAGACAGTTATTCCATGATTGACTCCCTTTAGAGTATATAGTCATGTTAAATTTTATCTAAATATTGTTTATTTTTAAAAATCCAAAGAATTTGGGGAGGGGATCTTATTAAATTTTATTTTTGTCTCTTTTGATAAACATTTTATTATTAATTTAAACTGATGATTTTTTTTGCAGTTATCTTTCTTTGATGCTACCATAATAAAAACTTAATTATTTATCAAACTTCAATTATATGCAGTAACAAAAAGTGTATATGTTTTTAAAAAAAGTCCTTGCCACTGAATGAAAAAAAAAAAAAAAAAAAAAAAAAAAAAAAAAAAATGCAGCTGCAGAATAGTACTTGTTTATCACAGTTAATTTGACAAATGGCCTTTTTTCTTTGCCAGAACTGAATTTCAAAACTATAATTCATTATTATTATTTTTTCAATTATTTATTAAACTGAAATAAAATTTAAGGAATGATTGAAATCAGTAGAAGCATATCCCCTTAAATTCCTTGCTCAAAAAAAGGGGTTTAGATCAAATTTTTGTTCCATTAATAGGCTGTAGATGATTATTATATTTAAAATTATTATGTACATAAAATACTTTTATTTCAAAAATAGTTAAAGGGATTATTTCCTTAAAAAATTCATTATTAAATGGAATTTGGATTGATTACATGGAATCTTTAAATGGAAGATTTATTAAATTTTTAGAAAAATTAGGAAACATGATGTAAAGAATCCTGTTTTTTATGAACTAGGATTACGATGATAGTTGGAATATATAATTATTGTATTTTTTATTCTCACTTCAAATTACTACAAAAATAAGATCAAGAATTTGTAATTTTTTATCAGCTCATCTTTCAATTAAAAAAAAAAAGAATTTTTTTAAAACTAAAATACTCAACAAAAGAAGATATGAAGGAAAACAGCAGCTTCAATTAATATGCTGGTTGATACTTCCTTGTCGCTCAAAAGCCCTTTTTAAAATGATTTCAAATGTTATTCTCAGAAATTCCTCAAAGGAAGATAAATTTCTTTAAGTTTTCTAAATTATTATATCAAATTCCTATATATGGGTATTTGATTACTAAAATTTTTTAAATAAAGCAGTTAAAAATTAAAAAAAAAAAGGTTAACCTTTATTTCACTTTAAATATAAGAAAAAACAAAAACAAAAACATAACCATACTTTCCTAACTTACATCATCAATATAGTACTAAAGACACATTAATTTTACTGTCATTTTTCAGGAAGTCTCATTAAATATTTCAGAAACCAAAAATCAACCCTATTTTTAAAGTTTGAATTATAAAACATTTTATTTATAAAATACTTTTTTAATTAACTTTCAAAATACGTTGAAAAAAAAAACGTTCCTACTTTTTTTAATAGTTGTAAATGATAAAATATTTTTAACATTTTTGATTTTCTAAACACGAAAAAATTCTTCATCCTGATGATGCTCCTGACGTAAGCGTATAGCGAGAGAACGATCATGAACCATAGTGAATATTACTTATTTCCTCCAGTAAAATCGAAGCATGCGCAGAGACACTCATTCCTGTTCAAAAAATTTCTAAGTCCGTTAGCATTGTATGATCGTTCTTTCGCTATCCGCTTCTGTTGGGATGAAGCGAGCGGACTATTTTTCTCGCGTAGTAATATCTGTGTGACTACGCTTCTGGCACTTCGTTCCTTCACCATTCCCCCCGCGAACTTCCTATGATGCTGTGTGCGTAACTGTCAATATCTGTGTTCTTTTCTTTGTCGTTTTCTGTGTCCAATAAATGTGCTGTCTTCACGAAGCTGAGATTTATTGAAAAGTAACAACAAATTGGTAGCAGAGGGTGGTTATGGTTCGTGGTAAATGTTTCTTTAAAATTTCTAAGTGAACTGTGTGACTGAAACGAAACTGTCAAAAACGAAATGGCCAGCATGGATAAATTAAATGTCCCTGAGCTGAATGGAACTAATTATTTTATTTGGGCATTGAAAATACAGGCAGCACTGAGTTTGAAAAGATTGGACTCTGTTATATCCGCGGTGAAACCAGATAAGCTAAGTGAAAAAGATGCAGCAGAATGGATCCAAAAAAATTCTGACGCCGTTGCTTATATTAAGTTATCATTGTCAGATGAACAGGCCTTACAGTTCGCAGCAGGGGAAAATGCAAAAATTCTTTGGGATAAAATAAAGTCAACAGTCACGGGTCAAGCAGAAGATCGCAAAATAGATGCCCGCAATGAATTGAAAAATCTTCAAATGAAAAGTAATGAATCGGCAAATGATTATGTTGCCAGAGCAAGAGGAATTGCTACAAACTGTCATTCTTTAGGACTGGATGTCACACCTAGGGAGCTCATTTACTATACAGTGCGCGGACTGAAAGGAAAATTCTCTAAAGTACGAGAAATTCTCAAAACCCAACGTGACAAGTCAATGGACGAAATATTAGAAATTTTACGTGAAGAAGAAAATACTTGTTATTCGCCGACGAGTACTCGCGCTGAAGGAATCAATGCGGAAGTGTTTTATTCAACAAAAAACAAAAGTTCTGGCGTTAAGGCTCTGTTACATCCGCAGACGTCTAAATCATATAGCCAAGGACTGTTTTTACAGGAATAAAAATGCTAGTCGAAATGCTCCATATAATGAAAATAATCAAAGGCGAAATACACAACATCGTGCCAACCAATCAACGAAGTGTTAGTGATGTGTTTACTACTTCTCATCAAGAAGAAAGCCTAAGTGATGAAATATGGTTGCTGGACAGTGGAGCTTTTTGTCATATGGCCAAAGACAGCATGTGGTTTGAAGAAATAATCCCTGAAACAAGGGATATTTATTTAGCAGGTAAAGACTACTAAGATATAATTTATTGTCAGTAACTTGTTTGATGGATAAGGGTTGTAAAATTAAATTGAATAATAATTGTATGTTGATTTTTGATAAAGATAATAATTTAGTTACTAAAGCATTTAAAAATAACAATAGATTAGAATTATATTTGGAATCATCGTATAATTCAGTGTTATTTTTCTAAGCAATCCGCTAGTAATTATGAGATTTGGCATTACAGATGATGTCATTTAAATCCTAAGTATATGCTTAAAATGAAAGATTATATTGATATTAATGATATAAATGATTTTAGACGTGAAACTTGTGATATAAGTAAGATAACCAGATAAACTCATCCTAATATTGCCGTAAATCAAAGTTCTGAAATTCTTGAGCTGATTCATGCTGATCTGTGCGATCCTATTCAACCTGAATCATTTGGTGGCGCAAAATATTTCATGATATTGGTGGACGATTTTTCTGGCATGTATTTTACTTATTTCTTAAAAAATAAAAATGAAGTGTTTAATATATTTTCACAATTTAAAGCCAAATATGAAAATTTAATCGATAACATTAAAAAATTAAGAACTTTTAATGGTTTAGAATTTGTAAATGAACAACTTGATACTTATCTTGCTAATTCAGGAATATTTCATGAAAAAACTATTCCATACAATAGTGAAAGTAACGGTAAAGCTGAAAGAGCGAACCGCATTCTTTTAGAAAGGGCTAGATCTTTGTTATATAAAAGTGAGTTTCTATTAAAATTTTGGGCCGAAGCCATTAATTGTAGCACCCAAGTGTCTAATGTAACTCCACGTAAAGGAAAAGAAAAAATACCACTTGAAAATTGGACAGGTAGAAAACCAAAATTAAATTATTTTAAAAAATTCGGCTGTGTGGCTTATTTTCACGTTCCGAAAGTAATGAGAAATAAATTTGAAGTTCCAGGAAAATGTGGGATAATGCTAGGATACGCTTGAGAAAGAAAGGGTTATCGAATTTATGACATTAAAAGCCAAAAATTAATAGAAGAAAGATCAGTTAAATTCAATGAATCTTTAAAAGGTAGTACTTATTTGGGGAAAACGAAAGCAGAAACTTGGGATATTAATCTACTGCTTGAAACTTCTCCAACGGCATGTAAGATTAATTAAAAAACAAAAAGTGGAATATCTAATTTCGAAATTCCCGACGAATCGGCAGAGGATGAGAATAGTGATTCATCAATTCTATGCCATAGTAGAACTTCGCGTCAGATAGACGCCGCTATGGGGGCTGAAAACGAAACACCAGATGTTGAATCAAGTAGTAATAATATCGTAAATCAGATTCCAGTCAAACGTTCGGGAAGGCTCAAATCTAAACAAATGTCAGCTAATGTAATTTATAACATTCCGAATACATACTTAGAGGCAAAAAATAGTGCCGATCGGAAGAACTGGGAAAGAGCAATGGAAAATGAATTGGATTCGTTAAATAAACATGAAGTTTGGGAATAGTAAATAAGCATGCAAAAACAAAATTAATAAAAAGTAAATGGGTATATTCTTTAAAACCACATATAAAGCGAAACTTGTAGCAGCAGGTTTTAATCAAATAAAAAATAAAGATTATTCCGAGTCTTATTCACCTGTTGTGAATATTGAATCTTTCAGTATGTTAATGGCACTTGCATCTAAATTAAAATTATTCTTTAAGCTCTTTGATGTTAAAACTGCATATTTATATAGTGATATTGAAGAAACTGTTTATATGTTACCTCCACCTGGTTATGAAAAAGTTTGTAAGTTGCAAAAGAGTATCTATGGCTTACCACAATCTAGTAGAAACTGGTATATGACTATAAAAGGTGAATTAGAAAAATTAGGATTAATGCAACTGGCCTCTGACAATTGTGTATTCATTAAAACTGTTGGTAAAAATATTTTTACATTATGTATGTATGTAGATGATTTAGCAATTTTTTCTAATAATGATGAAATATATCAAGAGATTGTAAATAGTATCAAAAGCATATTTAAATTACATGAGAACAAAACCGGTCAATTTTTAGGTATAGAAATTGTTAAACATGAAAATGGTATTAGTCTGTGTCAATCTGAATATATTGAATCATTATTGGTTAAACATAATTTAGAAAAATGTAAAAGTGTTAAAACTCCAATTGTAAAGGGAGAAGATAAGAGTTTCCCTTCCACAAATGAACTAGTTGACATCACGATGTATCAAGAATTAATTGGTGAACTTTTATATTTAGCTAATATAACGCGGCCTGATTTATCATTTGTAACAACATATTTGTCACAATTTAATCGTAAACCAGAAAAAAGACATTATAATTTGGGTAAAAGAGTATTAAGATATTTAATGGGTTCAAAAGATAAAAAATTGTTTTATGATAGTAAGTTTGGTTTTCTTAATGCAAGTTCTGATGCTAGTTGGGGGAATGCAGAAAATGGCATATCATTTTCTGGTGGTATAATTAAATTAGGTAATTCATTAATTTCATGGAAATGTCATAAACAAAAAAGTGTCAGCCTGTCAACATGTGAAGCTGAGTTATTTGCTATTTCTGAAATATGTAAAGACATTATTTGGACTGTAAACTTATTAACTGAGTTAAACTGTAAACAATTTATAAATAATGCTGTAACCTTAAACTCAGATAGTCAAGCAGCAATTCAGTGGATTAAGTGCACCGGGTCTTCAAATAAATCAAGACATATGAATTTACGTTTTCATTCTGTGAAAGATAATGTAATTAAATTAGAATATGTTCAAACAAAATGTTTAAATGCAGATTTTCTTACAAAAGCTGTAAGTGAAGAAAAGCTAGAATGTTCTGTGAAAAATATTTCGTTAATTTCTTAATTTTTGTATGTACATATAATTTTGTGTATGTGTTTAATTTTTATATGCATTATAAATGCTCGAAAAATGTCACTCGCAGGAGGGGTGTGTTGGAATGAAGCGAGCGGACTATTTTTCTCGCGTAGTAATATTTGTGTGACTACGCTTCTGGCGCTTCGAGGGGCGCATTCCCCCCTCGAACTTCATATGATGCTGTGTGCGTAACTGTCAATATCTGTGCTGTCTTCACGAACCATGCTGAGATTTATTGAAAAGTAACAACAGAAAGTCATATTGATGTTAATGAGTGTTGCAGAGGCAGGAATAATCCTGGGCATAACATTGTCCACACACAGCCATTTCTGGTCTTCTCAATACTGCTACAGCTCTCACATTCGACTGGCACAGAATTTCTTAGGTTATTGTATTGCTCTTAAAGTCCCCCCCCCTCCAACAAGCATTTTCTATAGTTCCATTTACAAGTCATCTTTAATTATTTTGTAACTTTCAACACAACACCACTTTTTATTTTTATCTTGGTGATTATTTTTATTCTCCCATGCCAATCCTAGCAGTCCTTTACAAGCTCTTTAACTTGAGTAGAATTGGCTTATTTCCACACTACATTAAACTTAAAATTCAACAAAAAGTAAATTTGTGTCTATCACAAGCTTGTGACCACACCTGTATGATGAAGTTGCAGGCAAATCACATCCTGCATGACACATTTTGTATACTCTCATTATTACTCTAATAAGTATCAGAAATATAAATCTGATTTTATTATGTCTCACCAGACAGTTTACCACTGAAATGAGTGAATAGATGTTTTCAAGTCAAAATTCAAATTTTGAATATTAAACAGTCCAAAAAGATTACTTGAAAAAAAATATGCAAATTAAGTAAATAAAATTATCAATAATATTCATATGCTGCAATATATAAAAACTGCAATCAAGGTAAAGCTGCACAAATACATTAATTAAACAGGTAGGGACAGCAATCTTGGAACAAATTGTTTTTAATTGGAAAAAATACTATCCACAAAGTGCAACAGATTACTTATATATTAAAATAATACAATTAAATTTTGCAGGAGCAAATTTAAATATCTCTCTTAAAGTTGATAAAATAATTAACTGCAATACCCAACCATGATCCAATATAGATTTTAATACATCAAAAAATGGCTAAATAAATTTTTTTTAAAATAAAACCATTCTTGATAACTATAACAAAATATGAAACAAAATTAAACATCTAGGTTAAACATCTTAACCAGAATGGCCATCTATTTTACTGTCTGAATTTCTCTGATTTTTTCCAGATGCATCTGATATTCTCAAAATGATGTTTATTTTATTTATTGCACAATATGTTCTTAAATGTGTATGAAAAACTGTTCTATTTTTAAAAAAAAAAACTTAAATCAATGTAAAATAAAATTTAATACTAAAAAAAAAACACACACACACACACACACAATTTTCACTTATTGAATTTCAGATAAGCTTCAATTATGTAAAAACATTTTTAATTTTTTGCAAATATATTAACTAACACTAGAAAATGCATACCTATCTAGACTTATGTGAGGGCGCTGCTGATGATGAGAATCAGAAAACGAACTGAAGGGAAGAGAGTGGAGGAGCAGAACGGCGGAAGAGACGGGGCACGGAGAGAAAGAATTGATGTTCGGAACTCTATGATGTTCTCGTATTAAATTTTGTTATATTGTTCTTGTATGTTATGTTTCGTCCTAAGTGAATGTCAATTAAATGTTGTAAAAAAATTAAAACTGGTGTCATGCCAATTATTTTCGTTTACACTTTCTAATGAAAAGGGCAGTCTTTGCCTTATTTTTCCAGATGAGAAATCAAAACTGAGACGGCGCTGCCGAGATCTGGATTAATGAAGGTGTCTATTATCTTTCCAGTTAATCCAGAAGGAAATCGAGATAACCCACCGAATCCAGGTATGTGATGAGGAAAGTTACGGCAGTAGCTAAAGGAACTCGGGTAAGCTAAATGTTTACTGATTTTGTGTGCATGTAAATATAAATTGTTGTATCACGCCAGTGATTTTGTTCCGTCAGGAATATAAGTTGTTGTATCAAGCTAGTGATTTTGTTCCGTCAGGAATATAGGCTTAAGTATCACGTCAGTGATATCCAGATTTCTAACTTCTGCATGTTGTGTTATCTTCTAACATGTTGGTAATATATTTTTACAGCAGAAATAAGTATCAATTTATTATAGTTTATACTTTGTTCCGCCAGGAACTTGCCATTTTATTTGTTACGTCAGTAATAATACCGCGTCAGTGGTTACGATGATTAAATATAGTTTTACGTCGGTAAAATAAAGAGAAAAAAAAAAGAAAGGTGATTATTGTACCTTTTAGAGAAATAAAACTAAAACATGCTGTGTTAAAAATTTATTTTATCAAGAAATGAGCTGAACAATTATTGACACTATCGTTTCGTTTTGAAAGGGTGAATGCTGTCATAAATAATTGTATATCATTTTATAATAAATTCTATATTTTTATAAGAATAAAACTGATGTTCTTTTGATGTATTTTTTAAAAATATATAATAAAGTAATTGTTCCATAAATATTGCAACGAATTAATTCTTGGGAAATACAATAATAAGCTCTACGGGTTTTTGTTTAACTTGTTTTGATATTTATATTCTTTTTTCAGATATTCTGGACATTAAAGAGTTTATTTTGATTGTTTTAAATAAGTGATATGTTTAATTGAGTTTTATGCTTGATAATTCTGTATTCTAGTTGAAAAATAATTACCAGTAAAACTTTCGTTTCGATTCCGAACGAAAGATATTTTAAAAATAATACTTTTCTGATTGATATGCGTATTTCCGGTGTTCTGGATACTTACTTCATTCTTGTTTTATAAATCCTGTTGACGGCAGTTAAAAAAAAAAAAAACAAGAAATAAGTGAAAGGAAAGAGTAGATTTATGGGGTTTTTTTTTATCATCTAATTTATGCCATTTGTGTTTTTTTTTTTATTAAAAGGATATTTCATAGAATTAATACTATTTGCTGTTATTCGGGAAAGCATTCTAATACTCTCTTCATTCTACGATTATTTATGTACTAAATTCTTTCAGTTATTGTTTCGTAACATTTGACTATAGCTTAAATAAATAATTCTGGTTTAATATTTTAACATGAATGATCTTTATTAATGGAAGATTTATTACTTTTGCATTTTCTTTTTTTGTTGATATAAGTATAAAGGAAGTGTTGCATTAGAGATTATATTTTATTGTTGTGAAATAGAACAACAACAAAAGTTATTAAAAGTTAATTTGTGTTACATTATAAAAAGTGTGTCGCAAATGCATAAACCATTTTATGTTTAATATTCTAAGAAATGTTTTCAAATAAAACAGTAATTGTTTGGAACATGTACTTGCATTTTAGATTGTTAAAATAATTTTTATGAATTTAAAAATTATCAAGATAATTTTGTTAGCAATTATTATTATTTTACTTTATTTGCGTTTGAATATTTTTCAATATTGTAAAGAGTATCTCAGCAATAACAGAATTCTTGTTGCGCGTTTTTAAAACAATATTATATATATATATATATATATATATATATATATATATATATATATATATATATATAATTTAAAAGAAACAGGGTAAATTTCTATTTTCGGGTTCGAATTATTATTTGATAATGGCGTTTTTGGCAAAGGGTATCAAGTGTGATCTTATAGTGTTTGCAACTGAAATGGGAGAGGAACCGAAATCTGATATGACAGCATATGGGCTAAAATCATTAATTACTGGCAGTCAGGTCTATGAAGAAGAATTTGTCAAAACTTTACTAGAAACAATAATCTCTACAAGAAAGGAACAAGAGTTGAAATTGCAGATGGAAGTAACAAAGAAAGATAATGAGTTGAAATTGCAGATGGAGATGGAAGCAAGAGATGGAATTTGAATTGGAAAAGAAAAAAATAGAAGCAGGAATAGCTGCATCTAATGCTAGTTCAGCTAGTGGTGGACAATGTCATATCAATCCGCCGATTGAAATTTCCAAGTGCATGCCAAAATTCGACGAAAAAGAATGCAACATTGTCTTATATATGTCATTGTTTGAGAGACAAGTCAAGAGGCTGGAAATTGATAGGGAAAACTGGGTGTCATGTTTAATACCTCTCATGCCTGCAGAGATAGTAGAACTGATCGCAAGAATTCCAGAAGAAGAATTTTTTAATTTTGAACATGTGAAGGAAATCTTGATGAAGAAATTTAAATTGAATGCTGAAAGTTTTCGTCAGAAATTTGTTCAGCACCAAAGAAATCCAGAGAAGAGTTGGAAAGATTTCATTTATGAAGTTACAAATTATTTTCAAGGCTGGATAAGTGCTTTGAATGTCACAGATTTGGAGGGACTGAAAGATTTGATCAGTACGGATCAAGTAAAGAAGAGAGTTCCACAAGAGATTCGTGACCATTTTGTTGACGTGTGGGGGACATTTGTCAAACCCCAAGATTTAGCGGACAATCTAGAAGAGTACGAGTGTATTCGAAGAACTTATCGGAGACCATCGAATCCAAATCCCAAGGCACATCAACAAGTAAATGTTAGAAATAACACCTTTAGCCGTGATAACAGAGACTATAATAGTAGTCCTAAACAGACGAAGCAAGATAAGGGTTTAACACGGAATCGATACGAACCGAAAAACCGTCCAAAGTTTACCTGCTATTTCTGTGGAGCGGATGGTCATGTAAAGAAGTTATGTCCCAAACTTTTAAAGACGAACTCAGATCAAGATAATAGAAGAAAGGCAAATGTTCACAGAACAGTCGTGGACCCAGAACTGGTCACTAAGGAAACGGCAGTAGTGGCTAAAGTGATGTCTCACAGACGACCTTCTCTTGATAAAGGTCTTTGTAACCTAGAAAAGATACGTTTAAGTGTGAATGGAAAGCCTGCAACAGCTTTAATTGATTCTGGCACTGAAATAACTGTAGTCAGAAGAGATCTATTGACTGATTTTCCTATTGAAGATAAGGCTTCAATTTATATAAAAGGCATTTTTGGTGCAGCAGAGAAATGTTTTCTTGTCAATATTCCAATGAGTATCATCGTTGGCAAAGACGGGAATATGATTCACCAAGAAGTGTTATGTGCAGTTGCTCCTACTCTGGTGGATGATGTACTGTTGCCCCCAGAAATAAGGGACAAGTTGCAGGGTGTTCAAGAAAATTCTTTCGTTGATATTTCCGAAAAGAACACAGAACCGAAGAAAATTGAAAATTGAGAAATCGTCGATGAAACAAGTGATGACAACCCAGTCTTGGGAAGTGAAGAAATAAAGGCATTATCTGTGGAAAATTCAGAAAAGAATGCTGGTCGGACGAATTTCTTAAAGATCAAATGGATTGTTCAGATTTGGAATATGCTAGAAAATGTGCAAATGAAAAGTCCGGAGGATTTCATTTCCACAGTAAATTTTTGTTTCACAAAGAAAAAGTTTTAGGGGAGTCCGTTGCTCAGCTAGTTTTGCCTAAGAAGCGTAGACTTGAAGTTCTAAATTTAGCTCACTTTTCAGTATTTGGAGGTCACATGGGCGCAAGAAAAACTGCTGAAAGAATAAGGTATTCTTTTTACTGGCATGGAATATCCAAAGATGTCAGAGCTTTTTGTCAACAGTGCAAAGAGTGTCAGTTGACAAGGCGAATAAATCAAAAGGACAGAGTACCAATTACTCCTGTGGCAAGACCAGAATTGCCGTTCCCAGTGGTAAACATCAACATCATTGGACCTATAGATCCGTCGAGTGCAAAAAGTCACAGATATATATTATGTCTAGTTGATCAACACACGAGATGGGCTGAGGCAGTACCACTGACCAGTTTAACTGCCAAAGCTGCATGTGAGGCACTGTTAACCATCTTCATGCGGACAGGTGTGCCTAATATAATAGCATCAGACAATGGGACTAATTTCAATGCTAGTTTGACACAAGAGTTTGAAAAAAGAATGGGATCCAGCCCAAGATTTTCGACACCATTGCATCCAGAGTCGAATGGGCTGGTAGAAAGATTTAATCAGACGTTAAAGCACATGCTACATCATGTCATTTTGGAAGAGCCACGTACATGACATACAAAAATACCATTCATTTTGTGGGCCTATCGAGAAGTCCCCAACAGCACGACCGGCGTAGCACCTTTTCAGTTGTTATATGGACGAAAACCAGAAGGACCCTTAGGTATTCTGAGGAACACTTGGGTGGCAGATGAAGAGGGTTTGCAGTTGGATACTACTCCAGTACCTCTTTACATGGAAAAGCTTAAGAAGCAGTTAGAAGACGCAGCTGAGAAAGCAAAATTGATTTCAACAGTACAGCAAGAAAGAATGGCCCGTTATTACAATTTGAGATCTACGAAGAAAGTCTTTAATCCAGGAGACAAGGTAATTGTTCTATTACCTGATTCAAGAAACAAGCTTTTAGCTAGATGGCAAGGTCCATGTACCATCGAATCACGAAAGAATGAACATTCATTTTTAGAGAAGATGCCTGATGATAGTCTGAGGCGTGTGCATCAAAATAAAATGAGAGAATTTATTGCTAGCTCCGGAAGTGTGAACGTCATATTTGAAGGGGAGGAAGAATTTGGTGACATCGAAAATACTCCATTGAAAGAAGACTCCTTTTGGCAGGAAGTAAAATCCGTAGCCTCACCTGACTTATCAACTACGCAGCAAGCAGAACTGGAGACATTATTAAAAGAATTTGAACCCCTATTCAAAAGACCAGTGCAACCAGTTGCAATCGGGGAGCATGTGATTGAACTTTTGCCCAATATTACTAGACGGAAACCGCATTCCTACAGTGTTCCAATGTCTCATAGAACAGAGGTGGACAGACAAGTGAAAGAACTGTTGGACTTAGACTTGATTGAACCTTCGAATGCAGACATTACATATCCTACAGTATGTGTGGCAAAGAAGGACGCATCCATTCGAATGTGTATTGACTATAGAGCCCTTAATGCTGTAACAAAAGTTCCTGATTACCCCATGAAAGATACACAAGAATCAGTTTTTACTGCGGGGATGGCTCAATGGTTATCTTGTCTATATTTGCTAAAGGTATATTACCAAATTAAAATGAATGATGAGAACAAAATTTTAACAGCTTATTCTACTCATAACGGAGTATATCAGTGGAAGGTTATGCCTTTTGGTCTATCGGGAGCATCGGGTACATTCCAAAAAATAATGAATAGTGTTCTTCGAAACCATTCTAGTTATTCTCAAGCTTACATTGACGATATAATAGTGTATTCCAAAACATGGAGCGAACATTTAATTCATTTGAGAAATGTATTGCGAGAATTAGAAAAGACAGGGTTTTCTGTAAAATTTAAAAAATGCACTTCCGCGACCCGAGAACTACAATTTTTAGGCCATAAGATAGGAGGTGGTAAGCATGCCCCAGACGAGGAAAAAATTGCGGTAAAACGACTAGAAAGACCAAAGACGAAAAAGGAAGATCTGTGTTAGGACTAATGGGATTTTATCGATCATATATTCCTAATTATGCGGAAATCGCAACCCCACTAACTGAACTAACCAAAGGGAAAAAAACCAGGAGATGTAAATTGGGGAAAACGCGAAGAAGAATCGTTTTTTAGGTTGAAGAAAGCTTTATGTGAGGCGACAGCGTTAAATGCCCCTGGTTTTGGTAAACCTTTCGAAATTCACTCAGACGCTTCTGATTATGCAGTTGGTTGTTGTCTAACCCAAAAAGATGAAAAGGGAAATTATAAACCCATCGCATTTGTAAGCCAAAACTTTAACAAAACTCAAAAAAATTGGTCAACCATTGAAAAGGAAGCTTATGCCATCTTGTATGGATTTAAAAAAATTGATATATGGTTGCATAGAACTACGGTAGAAATCGTAACTGATCATAATCCATTAAAATACTTAATTGAAAAAACTCCAAAAAACCCTAAATTAACTAGGTGGGCATTGGCTTTGCAACGATGGAGTTACAAAATTACTCATCGTCCTGGAATCTTAAACAAAGACGCTGATGCTTTATCTCGTCTACAAATAAACGTAAGTTCTTTTTCTTGTTAAAATTAGTTCTCAACATCCATTGTGTTAATTTATTTTTTGTTCAGTTTTTATTTCAACATATGTACGCTATATTCTTATTTCGTTTAATTATTTTCAATATATGTATTCATTTTTATTTAATATATGTATGCTATGTTCATATTTCGTTTAATTATTTTTCATATATATATTCGGAACTTTCATTGTTATTTCAGTATGTGTATGAGATGTTCTTATTTCGTTTAGTTATTTTTCCTTATATGTTCAGAACTTTATCCAAAGGAATCAGAGAAAAACTTTTGCCTTTTGAAGACCAGTTTTTCTTTTAGGGGCGGCGTGTGAGGGCGCTGCTGCTGATGAGAATCAGAAAACGAACTGTAGGGAAGAGAGTGGAGGAGTAAAACGGCGGAAGAGACGGGGCACGGAGAGAAAGAATTGATGTTCGGAGCTCTATGATGTTCTCGTATTAAATTTTGTTATATTGTTCTTGTATGTTATGTTTCGTCCTAAGTGAATGTCAATTAAATGTTGTAAAAAAATTAAAATTGGTGTCATACCAATTATTTTCGTTTACACTTACTAATGAAAAGGGCAGTCTTTGCCCTATTTTTCCAGATGAGAAATCAAAATTGAGAAAGCTCGGCAGCTCCGACAACTTACATTTAGCCAACCAATCATATCTCAGATCAGTTTGTTAGATTTATTCATAAAAGATACTGTATAAAAACACATTCCATACCTGATGAACAGTGACCCAAAAGGAAGTCTGAAGGAAGCAGCGCAAACCATCTTGGACCAGATTTTCCCATCTCCTGCTATTTCAACTAACTATAATTTAAACACTTCAACGCAGCCACTTGACCCTCCATTTTCCCTCCAAGAAATTTCAATGATAATATACAACCTTCCGTCAGGTAAAGCTCCCGGTATTGATGGAATTGACAACCTCCTTCTTAAAATTATACACAAGCGCTTTCATAATATCTTCCCAACTCTCTTTAATAAGTGCCTAGAATTAAGTTGCTTCCCAGATTCCTTGAAAATAGGAAATATTATTTTATTCCAAAAACAAGGAAAAGATCAGAGACTGGCATCTTCATATCGACCCATTTCTCTCCTGCCAACAATCGGGAAGGTGCTAGAGAAATTAATGACCCAAAGGTTAACTTATCATCTTGGGACCACTAATAGCCTCAGCGAGCGTCAACATGGGTTTAGGGAAGGTAAATCAGTAGACACAGCCATCCATGAGCTGATAAACAAAATTGAAGCTGCAAGAAGAGAGGGCAAGCATGTCTTAGTGCCCTCTATTGATATAAAAGGAGCCTTTGACAACTTGCAACACAAAGAAATTCTCAAAAGTCTGGATGAAAGTCCCTGTCCTTTAAACATCAATCGCCTCTTTCACAGTCTTCTCCAAAACAGGAAAGTGACTCTAATGACTCCAGAAGGTAGGACCATGAAAGACCAGAAACAAGGCTGCCCTCAAGGATCATGCAGTGGTCCCGCTCTTTGGAATCTCGTAGCCAACGAAATTCTCAAGCAGGTCTGGCCAGAAAATGTACACATCCAAGCCTTTGCAGATGATTTTGTACTGGTTATCGAAGCGGACACAAAAAAATAGCCTGGAAAGAGAAACTGAACTTGCAATAGCCAAATTTAATTCCTGGTGCTCAAATAATAAACTTTCCATCTCCACGGAAAAAACAACCCATATTTTATTCAGCAAAATGGCGAGAGGCCCCAGAATCATGTGGAATGGAGACATCATTAAGAGAAATAAATCTATTAAATATCTAGGAGTCCACATTGATGACCAATTAAACTGGCTAGAACACATAGAAAAACAAGGAGAAAAGGCCATTAAAATGCACCAAAACCTCAAAAGAATCGCTGGAAGCACATGGGGAATCTCTCAGAAACACAAAAGAGTTCTTTACAAGACAGTAGTTGAGAGAATGCTCGCCCATGGTTCATCAGCGTGGTGTCTAAACCCAACATATAGAATGAAGAGGAAGCTCTCCACCATTCAGAGACCATTTCTTCTCTACATTTCAGGTGCTTACCGTACATCTCCAACAGCAGCGCTACAAACCATTCTTGGCATTCCACCCCTGCACCTGCAATTACAGTTTGAAGCCAGACTAACGACAATATATCGCCTAAGAATCCCCCTTCCTCATAATATAACAGAGATACAGCCAGAAGATCTAGAGAAGAAAGCAACTGGTTGGTCTACTCACCCTTCACAGCATCTCATTCCCAACCAAATTTCATTGGAAGATGAAGGAATAAATTTAACTCAAATAAATAATATCAACATCTTCACAGATGGCTCAAAAACAGAACATGGAGTTGGAGCTGCGTTTTGTGTTCTGTTCAATGATTCCTGGTCCTACCACTGGTCTGCCAAATTGAATGACAACAATACCGTTTTCCAAGCTGAACTCACTGCACTTCATGAAGCAGTAAAATATACATCTCAGTTTTCAAACAACAATACTTTTAAAATACATGTTGACAATAGAGCTAGTATCATGGCATCTTCAAATCCAAAGAGCACAAACCAAAAAGCAAGAGAAATTTTTGGTGTCCTGCTTTCAAAACCAACAATAAAAATTTCATGGGTTAAAGCACATGCGGGCAATATAGGCAACGAAAAAGCAGATCAACTGGCAAAGGACGCAACGCAAAATGGGCAATTTTATAGGCAAACAAAGATACCAAAACCACATATAAAAGCCCTCCTCCGGAAAGACATGCTTGAGGAATGGCAAGGATATTGGAGCAATGGTGTCACAGGCAGAAAAATTTTTAATATCCTACCTTCAGTCAACCTTAATCCCACTAACTGGAACAGAGAGGAAATTATTTTCTTCTCAGAACACGGCCCTTTTCCTGCCTACCTCAAAAGGTTCAACCTGTCTGAGAGTGACCAGTGCAGTTGTGGTGGGATAGGCACCGCACTTCATTATGCTACGGAATGCATCCTTACAATCTCCTGGCATATGAAAAAACCATCACCAAGCCATGAACAGGAATGGCTGAAAAGAGTCGCCGGCAACTTCCTTTCCAGGCAAAAAATCCACAGTATAATTAAATTTATAAGTGGAAATAGAGACCTATTCTCGCCTCCATAGCACTCAACATGAAGTCTCCTACCAAAAAAGACTAAGGGAAAAAACAAGCACTGCAGTCTCCTGTCACACATTTCAATCAAACAGAGATTGTCTTCATTTCCATTTTTCAAATCATTTTCCATCTGATTTTTTTTTTTAACTGCATCCTGATCTACTATAACATAAAAAATGTGAACACAGATTATATGTATATTTTTACAAATTTTATCTCTCAATCTGCATTATATTTCTAAGTTAATTACTACAAATTATATTTCTAAGTTGAAAAATTATGTAAACGGTCTCACCATAATATAATTTCTTATATAATTGTAAATTTTGTAAATAGTTATTTTTATTTCGTTTTCCTACTGTAAATATTTTGTTAATTAAATAAAATTCCCGTAACATGCCTACCAAACCGTTCAGTGACCAGAATGGTCACGGATACGGGGGTATGAGACGGCGTTCTGTTCTGTATAAAAACACATCCATATTGGGAGAGTTCTTAAGAATGAAATTACACGAGGTTATTTGCTTCCTACCAGTGGGTTCTCCCCTATCCATATTGCTTACCAACACACAAATCAGAATTGAACAGTAATTCTACTGTTCATTTCAGTATTCTGAGATGACCACTTTTCGACAATTCTATTTCATCAAGGGGCCAGACGGAGAAGGATTAGTGCATTTCCGGAATTCTTCATCATTCTTTGACCTTGATTCACGCCTCATTAAGATACTTTTTTGTTTCAATTTTTTTTTCACGTGTATGTGAGCATCATGTCGTCTCTGACCGTATTATTATAATTCAGTCCGCGAGTAATCTGAGCTTATTTTATTGTTAAATGTAAATGTCTCCTCCTTTCATCTTTCTTCTCACCCCTATTTTGACGAATTAAACCCATCCTAACGCATGCGAAAAAGTACGGAGGGTTTTAGAATCCGTTGTCAAACAATATTAATTGGGAAAAATAAATAAATAAATACAAAATTAAATCACTGCGTCAAAATGAGAAAAAGTACTCAATGTTATCATATGTATTATTCTTGCTGAATTAATTTTCGAATATGAAAAATGCTGTCTCCTAAAAATTTTTAAAGAAAATTTTAACAGGGTGCATAGTGAGATACTACTGCAAAAATTAAGTACTTTTAAGCACTTTAACCAAAAATATTAAGCACCTTTATACATATAAAAAACATGTGTATTTCATATGTAAACCTGCATATTTTCTAAGCATATGATATTTTCTGTTTTATAATAATGCATAGTTTTTATTAAATTTTTCAAAATTAATTTAAAACTTGTATTAATATTTATTTATGTATTTGCGCAACATCTATTGTAAAATGAATGATGCCCTTTTGATATTTAACAAAAACAAAAAAATTATAAAATAAAAAAATTATCAATACCAAAACAATTAACTTTTATAAGATTAACTATAGAAATGTGTGATTTTTTAAATATTTCTTAAAATTAACAAACCATTATTTTATTTAGATGGATACATGATTTCTGAAAATATCAACATGGATGAAGAAGCATAGCATGATCGAACAGTTTGTATTTGATTTTTATATCTGTAGCAACAAATAAGGTTCGGCACAGCTGGGATGGAAAGTTTAAATTTCTTCCTGTACTATTTTGCTATATTCAGAAATTTTAGTTGCAGTCTTATAAAATCCAGAACTAAGTATACAGGACTCAAGAACTAAGCATAAAAATGGCAAAACTGTCATGAAATTGATGATAGTATAATGCCATGTTCGAAATGAATCTCTTAAATCATTTTTTAATAGAAAAGAATAACAGTGTTTAGAAATGGTCAGACAATAAAAAAAAAAAAAATTGTTGTCTCAACGCTTCTTACTTCTAAAGTTTAGTAAAGACATTTTTTCATTCTGAAAAATTAATAAAAACGTGCTTATAAACATTTTTTTTTTTTTTACTTTAGCTTAAAAAAATTGTAGGAAAATGTGATTACATATTTCATGAAGAAATGAAACGATTTAAAAATTTCTAGTTTCCATAAATAACGGAAACAAATTCATCAAGTTAAAAAATAATCAGTTCTGTTGTTTGAAACAAAATGAAAATAAAAAATGCTAGTTGAAGCATTTCTTTAAAGTATTTTTTGAAGCCAGCAAGAGAATATATTGCATTGCTTAAAAATTTAATAAAACTTATCAAATAAGGAATTTTATTCAATGAACTGCTTAAAAATTTAAATAAAAGCAAAGAAAGCATTCTACTTCGGAAAAAAATTCTAGCAAATTGTCATTTATGATAAGAATTGTCGTTTTATAAAAAATATTCAGCTTTAAAATAATTTTCCCAATCTCCTGGAAATTCCTGACAATTCCCAGTTTGCTGGTCACCCTATTAACATAAATGACAGGAATTTATATTGATTCTAATTATAACGCATAATTTAATATTGATTTAAAATGATTTTCAATAAGATATCTTAAAATATATTCCATCTTCACGAAATGCTTAATATTGTTTAAGAATTTCTTTAATGTGACAGGCATTAGACTTCTCCTCAGAAGCAGATTTTATATTTATGAGTATATCACAGATCCTTTTTCCCAATGATCAGCATGCAGATTATGAGGAAGCAAATCAGCAAGCATGCACTAATTAAAGAAAATTAAATGCAAAATAAAACACGGTGCATTTTCCCATCTATATATAACCAATCTAAGAGAATTAACGCTTCATAAAATTAATAATTTATGCAATTACAGGCAGACTTCTAAATAAGGGCATATAGTACTTTTTTGCAATTAAGTATATACAGTAAGCACATGTGGCTCGAAATATGAACAGAAAAGCCCCTGGAAAAAGGATCATTAAATAATGTTTCAATATCTAAAATAAAATTTCTCCTGATGAATACAAAAGCATAGAAGGTAAATTTAGCCTCTTATTCAAATTTTGATAATTTTTTAGTAAAGGCAATATAACTGAACAACTTTATTTCCATTGTCAAATAAAGTTAATAACAGGCAACTATTTAGCATATTGGTCACTGGAAGCGAGTACTGTTGTGGCTTGAACTTCTGTATTCAAGCAACTACCAGCTGTCAATACATCACAAATCTCATTAGGAGGTGTCATAGCTGAAATTTTATCACCCATGATCGCCAACTTGGGTAATTTTTCGTTACTAACAAGTATTATATTATGCACAGAATTCAGTCAAAGTTTTGATTAAATTTTCAGACGCATCCAATGTTGCAACCAATTTAAATTTTTATAATAATTAATTTGGTTTCAAGTTACTTAAATCAATTCTTGTAATAAGGTTTTTAATTGGAGTACTTTCACTTTCTTTATATAAATTTAGAAGCCTTGTTTTGGATTCTGAATTACTTGTGGTGGAATTATTTGTTACAATATCCCAGATGCTCTTGACACATTTGGGTTCAAATTGTGATACTATGCAGTTAAATTTTACTTATCTTAAATTTTGCTTCGACTTGGAAAAACCCAAATTTCTGGGTGATTACCCAAAAAGGAGGAATTTCAACACTTACTTTACACAATTTGTGTTCAGTATCTTCAAAATTTTTTTATTGTCTTCAGGCATATTTACTTTAATATAAACATCTGGGGTCACCAGTTATTGGTCCCGACTCCAAATTAATCTTAATAATTAGAACTCCATTACTTTAAATAGCTTTAATCCACAATTTATATTTGTTTTTGTTCAAAAAAAAAAAAAAAAAAAAAAAAAAAAAAAAAAAAAAACAACTGTTATTTTAAAGTTCTGTATATGTTAAAGCCACAACAAGCATACCAATACTGATATGGAAACTGCAAGAAAAGGCTGCTTAATTCAGAAGATTTATATATACGCATAACATAGGCAATGGATTCAACTTGTTTGTTTAACAACGTTTAATAAAAAAGTTATAAATCTTTCAAAAACATTATGAGAAAATTTGCCATACCTGTTGGGCTTTCCAACTGAAAGCATTTTTTCTTTTGTGGCATCTTGAATCTGAAAAGAATGAAAGATTCTCTTAAGTATGAATAATTATTTAAGACTGTTCAGTAAGGATAAGTTAACAACATTTTATTTAGAGCTATTTTTTCTTTTCTGCTTTTTTTTAAATGTCAGAAAAACTGTCTTAAAAAAAAACAACCTTAGCCTCAGATATTAATTGTATCTACAAATAATAATACAGAGAAAACTGATTATCTTTGGCATTAAATACCATAAATCTACTTGTAGGAAACTTGTTATTTTCTAAAGCAATTTTAAAACTGATGTCAGATTACAGCTTACTAATAAATACAAATTAATATAACACCAAAATCCTTTAAGGTTGCATGCAATTATCCACCAGATGTCATATGCATTGACCTCTAGCTTACAGCCAGTACAACTGTTGTACCAGATTTTTTTTTTACCTTTCCTTATGGCTCGGTACAACTGCTGTACCAGCAACGAGTTTGAATTTCGTCCCCCCACTCGAACCTTCCAGCTGAGCACTAATTGCCTCTTAAAATTCCTTCCCTTTTGTGTCTCACCCTTTAGGGTCAAAAGATTTCATCTAGCAGTTGTTATAATCATTGTTGGCGCTAGTAAGTCTTGTAAACCCTACTTTGGCGGCATCTTTTTTTAAAAAGTAACATTTCTAAGAGAATGAGTTTGCATAATTTCATTTGTGAGTAGTACTCGATTGAAAACTTTTGTCTTTTCCCTGTTTCTTCATTTTTTAACTTTATAAATTCCTTAATATTTTAACTTAATATAATTTTGTAACTTTATAATAATATATGGTTATAGTTGGACCCATCTATTTATCTATATTTCAAGTAAATTCACAGAATTTACTAATCATTTGAACAAGAAGAATTACTTGAAGTTTCATTTCTGACGGAATAATATCATGAAGGTAATCGGCACCCTAGACAAATTGTTACTTCTTCGTTCCCATTCGTCACAAATAATGCAGAAAAACTAAATAGAACCTAGTTTTTTTTTTCACTCTGTCATTATATTTTACATTGAAAAGTGACAAAACACTTTGTTTTGTCTTCATGCTTACCCCCTACCACCTTACTGGAGACTTGGGCATATATACTTCCCAGTCAATAATGTATTAGTCTAACACTGTATTAAAATGACCTATAATTTTTTCATCTTTAAATTTTAATATTTGACCTGGATATATTCTGCTAAAAATACATTTAGGTTTTGATTTTTAAGTAAGCTGTCAGTTTTACCATTATTTTTCATAATTTATGAAATTGATTGATTTAATAATTTATAATTAATCATTCATTAAAAGTTAAAATTCTAATTTTAAAATATTGAAGGAGTTTATTAAAATCAATCAAAAATAATAATTAGTAGTTTTTCTATATCAGAAGAAAAATATTAAAATCTTAATACTTTCATTTCAATCCACTGAGAAGTTACTAGATACTTAAATTATTCCAGAAATATTTGCATTGAAATAAAATAAAGTAGCTGTATAAAAAAGTCAGGAATTCTAGATTTAGTTTTAAGCGTTTCCGAGAGATAATCTAAATCAGCTGCTAGTAAAAATACTTGTATTCAATAACAAATGTTGATCATTTAGAATGCTAGATATATTGTTTTAAGTTTTTTAAAAAAGTTTTTAGCTAACTACTTTTCAGCGTAATATCATCACAATGTAATCTTATTTATTGAATTCTAAGGAAATCATATTTAATCTTACTTTTTAAAAATTAATTGTCTTAAATCTGGTAATTACATACATATTAGTAAATTTTTCTGCAGAAAAATAATTTTTTGTCATAATTCAGGTATTTATTGTCTGCAAAATTGAGCATACTTTTCAGAAATACTTCACTGCAATAAGTAATTGAAATTCTCAGCAAAAAAAAAAAAAAAAAAAAAAAAAAACACTATAAATATAAGAATCGACAATAGAATAGGAAAACATTACTAGTAATTATATTAACAAACCGTTCGAACTATGTTAGGAATAAAAATTATATTCAATTTGTGTTATCTACCCATTCACTTGATCCTTTTCGATAATCATACAAAATCCACTTTTCATCACAAGTGACAAATTGGTTTAAAAAAGGCAACTGTTTATTGCGAAGCAAAAAAAGATGCACACTTGCTCTTCAAGTCGATCATCTGCAGTTGCATCAGTTAGTATGGCACATGGATTTTACTTTATTTATCGCACATAGATGTTTTAATACTTTCTAGACTTCCGTATGGCTAGTTCCTAGTTTAGACCCAAGTTCATGAAATATCCCAATATCAAGCATTTTTTCCACTATCGATCCAATTTCAAATGCGTGATTAATGTTTCTCAAAGCTTGAGCTGCGCTATGTAAAAGAAAAGTAGATGTACAATGTGTTTGTTTCCATCTGGTTTTGGAGAAAAAATAAAATAAAAATGGGATACAAACACGAAAAAATTTTACGAAATGAGTAAGAATGCCTTTAAAATTTATAATTATAAATATCGAGCACATTTTACAATGAACTTCTCTCAGTCGCAGCTGAACACAGACTAAACAAAAACAACCATTTCATAATTTTCAAATATAATATATATAGGCTAGTAACAAATGAAATATAAATGACTTTTACTTCATTTTCGAAAAAATATTAGCTATTAACAGGAAAAAAAAAAAAAAGAAAAAGAAAATGAGGTTATAACTTTTTGATATGTTCCAAGTCAAAATGATTTTATAAATAATTCAAGTTTCTATATATATGCCCTAAGAAAAAAAATGTTTCAGGTTACAAATATTTTCGTAACCTAAGATTTAAGACTTGGATTAAAAAGTCATACAAACCAAGTCTCAGATCATCAAAAATTACTTTCATTTGATGATTTTCCAAAGAATTAGGGGAAAAAAAAAAGAAAAAGAAGACTAATCTACTTAATTTTAAAACTAGTTAATGAAACAATGATAATTTATGCATTCCCTTCCACTCAAAGTATATTTTCACCAAATTTAGATGTTCTATAATTAATAGTCTGTCCACATAGTGTTCACAGATCTATGCACAAATATTTTCCATTTGTGTTATTAGAGATAACACAAATGAATAAAATAGCTTCTGAAGTAGACTGATAAAATCTAACTGGTAACAAAATACACAAAAAAATAATAATGTATCCAATTTTACTCTAACTGAAATATTGGTTTTATTAAAGTTCTTTAAATAAAAATATTATTATGAATAGATGATACACGATACAGTTATGTCTGCTATGTCATATGAATGGATTCCAAAGCAATCTTGTTATTAAATAATATTTACAAGTACACAAGAATCTTCATGCAGTGCTATTTTTTGAAAACTGTACACAACTGCTTTCATGTTTTATGCCTGGTTTAAAAACATTACATCATAATTTTATTCGCAGAAATACAATTTTAAAATTGCATTTATATAGTACCTAATGCAGATAATGAGAATATATCGAACATACAATAAAGCAGATGCACATTTTAAAATCAAATGTCCAGTAAACCATTTTCACAATTTTCATTCTAAATCATATATTACTAAATGGAAATTAAAGAAGGGAAAAAGGGTTTATGTTGGATCAAATTATTTGAAAAGAAAATGATGATTTTAATAAAATCCATCTCTTTTCATCAATTTAAACATTCAAATATATAAAATAAATATGTAAGAGAATGTATACTCACGCAATCACAAAATCTTAAACACACAATAGTATAAACTACAAATTTAAAAGGCGCTATGAAAAGAAATTTGATATACCACAATCATAACAGAAAATGCATTAATAACTTATTAACATTTATCATCTATTTGCATACAATTTTAAACAATTGAGCAAACCGCGCGTCAGTAAACGCCAGTAGCGCCGTTACTCTTCTTCGAGAAAAGTGTTGCCAATAGCAAAATGTCTTGGAATTAAAACTACTTTAAATGGCCAAGTCTTTAGTTGTGTTACGGCACTTTCATTCCAAATCGAACTGGAAAAACAGCCTTGAGAATATAGCAAATTCAGAAAATAATTTATGGACAAAACATCTGTCTATAATATCTTCAACATTTTGAATTTCTTTGTTTTGCTTTTGCTTTCCAGATTATTCACTCAGAAAAACAATGAGTATACTAGACACATTTTAGAAATTTCAGTGGCAATCATGTTAGTAAATCTTATTTATTTTCGTTAAAATTTTACGCGGTTGTGTCATTACGATTTGAGTTTCCATTTCCTTCTTTATCATATTTACGATGTTTTTGCATAGTATCTTTGGAATCCTTTTCAGTTCGTCATCATTTGGTTATTTGTTCGTTTCAGAAACATTTCAGAAAACTTTGTTTCAGTTGGGAATGGTGATAATTTTAACCTCCATCTTATTTTATGTGTAAGTTTGAACAAATCATGTTTTGTTTTTAAAGATTTTTGTTGCTGTAAAAGTTTTTATTGATTTAAAGTAATGGTTAAAGCATAATTCTAAACCAAATAATATATATATATAATTAGTTCAGTTTTTTTAGCGACATGCATAGATAATAGATTAAATTTTGACAATGATAATTTTATTATTATTTTTAAAAATCTTTGAGTTTCTCTATTGCCAGTTAATCCTTTACTGGGAACTTGAGAATTTTAGACTTAACTGGGCAAGTGTTGGCTATAAGACTGCATTATTCGAAAATTCAAATGAAATCTTTTAACGAAAATAATAATATGGAATCCATCTATAAATTCTGTAGATGTTTTTATTACAATAAAATAATATTTCTTTAATTTTACAAAATATACTGTTAATAGAAAAATTATGGTGCAATATACATTTTCTGGGAATATTTATCATAGTTAAAATTAATTTAGGAAAACAAATTCTTTTAAAATTTTTCTAATCATATTTTTTCCATTATGTGGATATATGATGAAGGTAACAGAATATAAAAATTAAGCATTGTATAAAAAGAAGATGTTGGATAAAAATAGGCTGTTTTTACAAGGAATGATTTCAATTCAGATTCTTGTATACATGTATAAAATAATTTTCAAGTGCATTTTGAACACATTGAGTTTTCCAATATACACATCAATGTGTAATTTTTATTTTCTGTAGTGGTGAAAAATTACATATATTCTTGTATTTCTAACTTGATTCCTTCCAGGATTATCACTTCCTAAAATATGGTTCATTGACATGCTTAATTCTTTATTCAGATTTTTTTTATTTATCTTTTTACTTTGGGAATAATTAATTTTTTTGTGCTGGCTTCTAGAAACTTTTTTCCACTCATGACAGGTATAATACTTATAACCAGAAAAAAAAAAATGGCCATATGCTATCAGCTACTATGCAAATGTATGGAATTTGTTGAATGAAATGATCATTTAAAATGAGTTTTTTCTATAGTAATTTTTACATAAAGATGATTCACTTTCTTGTTGATTTTCTCATTCTTTAAATACTTAGAATTCAGAATTGATAGAATACAATCCTTCAATTAAAAAAAAAAAATCCACAGTACAAATATCTTCATCATTAAAGCCAGTTTTAACTTCATTTAGAAATTTATGTTTTATTTCTAACAAGTATTAGAAGGTGATATTCCAAGGACTAAATTTCAGTCCTATTCTCCAAGGCTTAGACATTATCGGAACGTTATTAGGTGGGCCTTCTACAGAAAATGTAGGTTTTTAAAGTTAGAATTTTAAAAAAAAATCCGTAATTTTTTTGAAATTAATTTATATTGTTCTTTTTATACTACCTTCTATCCTCATATAGTTGTTCATGTTCTTTTTTATTATTTTTTAAACTTTCTTTTGCAATTGAAATTTTGAACATGCATGTAACAGAAAATACACTTTTATGAAATATCTCTAAAATTTAAACTTTTTATATATGTATGCATAAAATTTTTATAGATTAAATTAATTACACTGATTGATCATCTAAAATGCTTTATTATAATTAGAAAACAGTTTCTTCAATTATTAATTTGGTCTTTTTTTTTTCATTTTATTTTAAATGTGCTCAATTTTTCACTAAAGATATATTGTTCTCTTTTATTCATAGTAGTTTTATTCAGGATTTCAATGACATCGCTTAAATACACTTCTAATATATCATCCTTTTTGAAGAAAACATGAGTATCATTAGAGCATTTCTGTACGAACTGTATTGTAAATTCATTAGAAGACTTGTGATATAATCAAAATGCATAAAATAAAAAGCTTTTTTTGCCATCTAATTTAATTATCACATAGTTATTTGTACTTATTTTTGCACTACTTATGCCATTTCTCATTTCTTCTTCATTAATATCTAAACTTTGTTCTAAATCCATATCTGAATATTTGAGCTTATGTTTCTCATTACCTGAAAAAATAGTGAAGATAAAATTTCTGTTCTGACATAACAAGTATAATCTTTATAAAGAAAATTGCTGAAAAAAATCCAGATGAGATAAAATATTAGCAACTTAGATTTCTTTTAACTTCATATATTGTATTGTATTGATGAGTTATTTATGTATTGTAAGAATTTCAAAAGAGAATTCTGAAATACTACCATTGTTGAATGTTCTTTTATGCATTTTAACCCTTCTTTTCCAGTTTTTTTGGCCAAGTTTTTCTTTTCTCCTGATCACTCCTTTTTTCTTTATTTGTGGTCCATTGATAATAACATATTTGTTCATTTTCTACAAAATCCTGAAATTCTGTTTTTTTGTCCTTGCATTCTGAGCATTTTCCTTCAGATAATCTTCAGTCCCCCCCCCCTTCCCTCCCAGATAACTGCCTTCACAATACTTTGTGGAGAAAAAAAAGTTATCTTCAAATAATACATTTTTTCACTAACTGTGAGAAATTCTCCTAACGACATGTATTCCTAGTTTGAGCATTTGGAGTAACAATCCAAAATGTTCTACAATGGCAAAATAATGCACAGGATATTTTTAATTGTGGATATTCTAAATGAAATTTCATACGAAGGTTTTTTCAAAGTGTCATTCAAAAACCTTTTTTGTTTTTTTCTTTCTTTTTGGTTATAGTATCTTATTTTTTTCATGGAATAAGTCTGCCATTTTCATCTTTTTTCCTAAAATTGCTGAATAATTTTCTTTTGTGTTAAAACTCTTTTGAAGTATTGAATGAAATTTATGTGTTCTATGTGAAATTAGTGATTGTAAACAATAACTACATTTATAATTTTTTACAATTCTTCCAGATATTTTTTAAATAAATCTTTTTTTTCCCTTTAAATTTTTTTACATTAAAAACTTTTAGCAATTTAGCAGACTTTTGTGCTATTACTCTTCCAAATAGTAATTCTAATTAAATTTTTAAAACAGGTCTTTGGATTATCTTCAGTAACACTTCTTTATTCTGTAGCATTGTTGCTGATATTTATTTGCTTTTCTTGTTATTTCAGCTAATTTCATTTCAAGACATGTTATTTTATTTTTTTAGTTCTTTTAAATTTTTTTTCCTTTTCTGCCTACTTCTCTTTCTTTTATCTTCTAATTCTCTTATTTTATTTGTTGTATAAAATTAACAACCTGTATTTTATTTTCATTTACTTGCTTTTTCCATTTGGCTGTTTCTTTTCCCTTCATTCCATCATACTTTTGAGGACCTTATTAAATTCTTCCACTGTATTTTCTCATTATTTCTTTTGCACTTTCAGTTATTTTTCCCCTTTATTATCCTAAAAAAAAGAAAACCATAGCAAATACACATACATTTAAGGTTAAAGATTAAGATAGGTTAAGATTTTGTTTCATAAAAATATTGTTTTAATGGATTTTTAATAGGAAAAAATAAGAAATTAAAAGTTACAGGTTTGAAAATTTTGTCAAAATAAATTTTTATAATGACATTTAGAACTTTTTTTTATGTAAATACACCTATATATTATATTAAGATCATAATTTCAACTAATTAAAAATTAATTAGTCTTAAAATTGACTTTTAAAAAAGTTGTATTCTCCATTAAATTTGCATTGCAATGGAGGATTCATATACAGAGGATATAAATTGTTATGTTTTATTATCTACATCATGTTGATTTAAGGTTAATGCATCATGCTGATTTAGAGTTTATTAAAAAAAAAATGATTTTCTATTACCTAAGAAAATAATTTTAGTGAAGAAAGAATTCTTACCTTTTCAAATCAAGAATAGAGGATACACAATGTTAATTACCTATTTTACTTCAGAGAGTAATGAGTTGACAATATTCTCTTTAATGTCGACAATACTCTCATTTGTGGGAAATTCTCGTACTTAATGGCATTCAGAAAAGAGGATACAAGAGAGACTGTGACTCTAATTGAAAGAATAATTAATGTTACATTTTTCTTTTCTTTTGTAACAAAATTCATTTACACTATAAAAAAAACCTATCTAATAACTGAGATTACTCTATTAGATCCATTATTTATTTTTTTGCATTCAGTAAATAAGTGAAAGCATAAATGGGAGAAAATATGTTGTGACATGTAATGAAGGCATACAAGTATACCTCTGTTCATTGAAAAAAGCAAATAAAAAAAAACATCATCAAATTTTATTGATTGTATTTTAATATTCGTTATAATATTTAAAATCTCTTAAAAGAATATTTTAAAATAATTATTTCTAAAACTAACTACCACAAACTAGAAATAGTGCATTTTTTTTGTAGAATGACCCTGGTAAGTGTGGCTGGCTAGACGTTTCGAAAACAAATTATTAGAATATAAAAAAAAACCAGGCATTGAAACTTTAAGAAAATATGTGTGTGTAATCAAAGTTAAAAAATGAGGTTACAGGTTGAATCCATTCAATTGAGTGAAACATAGAGTGGAAGTGATGCAAAAATCGTTGTTAGTGGTCTGTCAGATTACAGCATCCCAATTAAGGATTAAAAAGTGTACAATGTGTTATCAGTGTTGATATTTTTTTAATGTTTGTATCAGTTTTGAAATAAATCCCAACAAATTAAAAAAATTATGAGCATAAATAATTGCTAATAGTCAATGTCATTATTTTTCTTTCAATTAATGTATTGCCTCATCTACAAAAATGTTATTTTCAAAGATTTGTTTTTTAGCATTTTCTTTTGTATTTACTGCTGATTCTTTAAATCATCCTTTAAATGGAAGGGACAATATTATATAATTATTTTATTTATATTAAAAAAAAAAACCCATTGAATAAGCTGTAAAATTCAGTGAATGCATAACTTTCTGTTTTTTATATATTATTTTTAGGTTGGTTAGCTTATACTCTCAAGGCCTGGAGAATGGAGGCATTCACTATGTTTATACAAGAAGAGTTGAACTTAAAATGCAGACTATTCACAATCCTTTTTTGTTTGAAGTAAATCTTCATGGGGCAAATTATTCAGGTAAGATAAGTTTTAACCATCTGTAACCATGATAATTATTATAACTATCCAATAAAGATTCTGAAATTATGGGTCTTGACTTAATTGGATCCACATTGGAGAGGTTCGATAATGATGACGGACCTTTTTTTGTATTTTAAAGAATTTATTGTTTCTCCGCTTTCGGGAGTTGGATTGAGCCTTGCCTTTCGGCGTTGCTGCTTCGTCGATGATGTTACAAAGACTGACCGTTTTTTACATATACCGCTAGAGGGCGTTACAAGTGAGAGGCGGGGCAACATGCTTACGTAACATACTCCCGCCTTGAAATTGCACAATTTCAATATTCAGACACTATATGAATTTCACACATAATAAATTCGACAGAATTGTTACAAAAAATGAATAAATGTAAAAACAAATTAAAAATACTGAAATAATTCTTAAATATAAATTTACACAAAATAATACTGAAATAATTCTTATATACACAAATTTATACTATTGAGTTAAAGTCTCTATATATTATTTACAATCATATACACCTATAAATCCAATTAATATTTTGGGAGTAAACATATTTGACTAATACCTCTTTTAATAACACCATTCAAAACTCTTATTACAAAAACTTTGATTAAGCCATCTGAACCTTTTATTAATTCTTTAATTTCCTCTGAAAATTCAGAAGATTGCACCTTGCTGACCATGAAGGTGGATGCTGCTTGAATTTCCATTATTATTATTTTACCCTTTTTACATTCAGAAGAACACTTCAAATGATTAATAAATCTGAAAAGATAACTTACAATTTTAGTATAGTTGTTACTTAAATTTAAAATATTCAAATAAAATTATTAGAAATATTAGTTGGTCAATTCAATTCACAAAGAGTTTTAACTTCTTTCATAAAGTCATTATTTGTATTACAATTTACAACATCATTTTTATGGGGAATTTCAGACTGTAGAAATTGTGGTCATTCCAATTTAGCTTTTGTTGCCAGAGTCTCTGAAGAAACATCTTAGCGCTAGTTATAATTGGGCTGATAAGACCCAAAGGATCAAACAGTCTTGCTATGACTGAAAGGACTTCCCGCTTTGAGTAATTGTTATTCAAACTGACAGTCACTTCAAACGTGAAAATGTCTGATGTGGGACGCCACTGCATTCCGAGCGTTTTGACTGTTGAGTCTGGAAATTCAAAATTTAAGTTTTGATTGTTCCCTAATAATTCAGGATGGTTTGAAACCCATTTGTGAAGTTGCATGCCTCCTTTACTTAAAAGTTCTATTAACTGCTGTTGTAAAGCCTTGGTTTCTGATAAGTTATTTGAACCAGTTAAAATGTCATCAACATAAACATCAGTAAGAAGTGCTGCAGATGCTTGAGGAAATTCACTTTTTTCTTTCTCAGCTAATGCCTTGAGTGTTCTGGTGGCTAAAAATGGAGCACATTTTGTTCCATATGTCACAGTCCGTAGTCTGTATGTTTCCACAGGAGAACATCTGTTAGGTTTCCACAGAATTTTTTGCAGGTCTCTATCTGCTTCTGCGACCAAAATTTGGCGATACATTTTCTTTATATCTGCACTAAATGCAAACTGATATGTTCGGAATCTTGGAATGATGCACAATAGTTCCTGTTGAACTGTTCCGCCGTTCAATAAAATGGAATTAAGTGAAACTCCATTGCTAGAATTTGCAGATGCATCAAAAACGACACGCAAGGATGTTGATGTGCTCTCTGGGCGAAATACTGCATGATGAGGAATATAATATTCACTATTGGCAATTTCAGGAGAATCTAAAATTCTTTCCATATGATTTAACTGGAAATATTCATCCATGAAAGCCTTGTATTGTATTGCCATTGTTTTATTTTTATCTAATCTTTCCCAAAGTAAATTTAAACGCCTTTCCGCCATTTCCTTTGAATCGCCTAGTGTAGAACTTTTTTCTTCAATTATTGGTAATTTAACATTTTTTCCGGTACTATCTCTCTTATGAGTGGAAAGAAAATGTTCCTCACAGTAAGTTTGTTCATATGTTTTTGATTCAACTGAATCATCTGTATTATCACCAGGAAAAGATTCTAAGTTAAAGAAATTTTTAACAGAATTCTCCAGATTATCATTTTAAAAAATTAATCCAGAAAAGAAATGAGAATTTCTGCCGTTGATTGTTCCCGTTACTAAATATCCGAACACACTATTTTGTAACAAGAGTGAATTATCATATGATCTAAATTTTTTTGCCTTCAATAAATCAAAGAACAACTCACATCCGAGTAATGCATTAATTTCACTAGGAATATGAAAAGTCTCATCCGCAAGTTTTATCTCACTTGGGAAGTTAACTTTTGAGATATCAATTTCATTAGAAGGAGTTAAATGCGTTATTTTAGGCATAATTAAAAATGATACAGTTCTGGAAAAATCATTGTCTTCATTAAAAATGGCAGTGGTTATTTTATTTTTAACGAAGAATTCTCCTCCGTTAATACCAGAGATGGATGCATTAACCTTTTCCCGCTTCAAATCTAAAGAATTGGCCAAATCTGCAGTTATTATGTTTACCGAACTCCCTGAATCCAACAGGGCTTTTATTTTTTGACCAAATGCGTCTTCAATAAATAACTGCGCGGTGCATAGAAGGTTTGAAGATAGTTTCGAGTTACTTGCAAGCGCTGACTCAGCCTCAGGGGTTAGTTTTTGGGGGAACCTCGACGAGCCAGACGGTTCATTGTTTACATAAAGTTGCTCCCCCGCGTCTGGGGGCGTTACCTCTGCTAGGCGCGTACTTAAGAGTTTAGGATCCAGATGTATCAAAGAATTCATTCATTTTCGATTGGGTCTCCAGCCATGGAAGGAGACGGACGTTCCGATAGCAGATGCTCGAGCAATCTCTCAACGAGCAGCTCAGGCAGGAATCGTAGAATTATGGTAGTAGGCTTTAATGGTGATGATGATGATGATCCCAATTCTCATAGGGGAAGCAACAATTCAAGGAATGTTGCAAAACCCAGGGCTTGTAGTTTTCGCAGTGACCAAGTTAGACAAGAATACTTGGAATACATGAAAACCCCACGCGGAAAGGAAATAGCTAAAGAAATCGAAATAAGAAAGGCTAGGAAAACCACCAATGATAACTACCCCAATTTTGAAATTAACCTAGCTGTAAAAGAAGATAACCAAATGGAAGTTGAAAACACATCCCAAAACAAACACAAAATTGACGAGGATTCCACAGAAACCTTCCAACAAGTTAACCCCAAAAAAGCAGCTAAGACCAAGAAAATAGAGGAAAATGCTGAAAACATGGACACATCCAACAGATATGAAGTACTCAGCGAAAACCAAGAAAAATCTATTAACAGACCCGCTGCAATAAACATGAAACTATCAAGCAAATACAATACTACACTCCAAGAAATCCATAGGAAATTCCCCCAAACAGAAAATAAACTCATCAGAAATATGATCGCAATCTACCCAGCAACCGAAGATGAGAGAACCCAAATCATAGAACTCTTAACAGAAAAACAAGAAGAATTTATCTTATCAGAAAACCAAGATGAAAGACCCTTAAAAGTTATTATTAAAGGACTCCCAATTAACGCAGATAAAGAGGAAATCAAAAAGGAAATTGAGGAAAGAAATTACGTTATCAACAGAATCTCCCAACTTAGAAATTACAAACAGCAGTCCCTATATCCCATCTTCCTGTTGGAAGTCAAGAAAACTAAAAATGCCATCAGCATATACAATGAAAAATCCATCCTCCATCTAAAAATCAAGATTGAAAGTTACCAAAGAAAATCAACTGCAACAATGTGTTACAACTGTGCTGGATTCTACCACTCTGCTAGAAACTGTAGGTTAGCACCCAAGTGCATCAAATGTGGTGGCAAACACGCAACAAGAGACTGTAATATCACTGAAAAGATCACGGATCCAGTATGCGTTAACTGTAATGAAACTGGTCACACAGCCGCCTGGAAAGGATGTCCCAAATTCCCCAAACTGACAACTATTAATGGAAGACCCTCTTATGCAGAAATGATGAAGAAAAACCTTAGAAAACAAGACTCTCAACCCCTTCCCCCACCACGAAAACAGAACCCGGAGCCCACTTTGACAGCAGCTGAAGAACTCCCCTCTCTCCTAGAAACCTTCCAAATACTTAAAGATCTCAGAGAAATACTGAAAGAGTTCCCAAAACTAATTGAAGCAGCCAAGCTCGCAAAGAAAACTGAAAATAAAGAAGAAAAAAAGATGATAATCCTGAACGCACTGATCGGCTAAGTCCCACCAAAAGTTAAGTCAACCCTCTGCAATATCCCAGCTTTCTGGTTGGTCACCTACGTACAATAGTTTATCCCTCACCGAGCTCCGAAAACCTTCTGCATCACCCTCTCCCACTCCCCTGATAACCTGCTTTCCTATTGGCCGAGACAACTCTCCCACTCTCCCTCACCTTCAAGGACCAAATTTCGCTTGAAGATCCATGCCACTTGCTCTCCTTCCACCATTGAGTCAAGACCCATCACAGTTATCATGGCAAAATACTAAAAGTCAAGTTTCTATCAGTTATGTCATTTAAGGGGATAGTCCTACTCCAAGGACGGGTACCACGATAAGCTTACATCGTGAGGACGTGAGATGTATCAAAGAATTATGGCCTGATTTTTGACAGCTTCGGCAGAGGAATGTGGATTTGCAGGGTGGCTTATGCAATTTCAAACAGTTCTTGCAAATGTTATATTTTTCTAAAAGCTCGATTCTTTTAGTAACACTCAATTTTAAAAATTCAGAGCATCTTTGTAAAGGATGTTCAAATTTACATAAAATACATGGCTTTACATTACTTAGTTTATTCGCATCATGAAGAAAGTTTTTTGGCTTATTTATTGCGCCTTGAAATTCCTTGTGGAACTTGCTATTTTTAGGGTATTTCCCTAATTGATCGAGTACCATCGCTCTTGATTCTAAAAATTGCAAGAGCTCCTTCAATGAAGGTATTTGTTTTGATTGGATGGACATTTCATATGCCTTTCTACTCTCTTTGTCAAGTCTTTCTAATATTATATTTACTAATATAGCACTTGTTAAGTCATTACATTCTAAATTAAAACTTTTGAAACCTCTTAGACTTTTATTTATTGTGTCTGTGATATTTCGTAAGCCTTTTGCAGACTCAAAATTTAATTTTTCTAGTTTTAGCATATTTCGAAAGTGAATATCAACAACTGCTCGCTTATTTTCAAAGCGTTCTTCGAGAGCAGCAAACAGTGACTCAAATGTATCGTCACTTGTTTCTATAAATTTAGCTTCACCACGGAGGGCAGCTTTTAAATAAAATAACTTTTGATCATTCGTTAATTCGATATTATCGTTTATTAGACACATAAATTGATTTTTGAAATTACTGAATTCTTCCATTTTTCCGTAAAATAACGGTAAGGGAATTTCCGGAAGTTTCGTTTTTAATTGAATATGATTGATATAAGCGTTCAAATTTGAATTTTGATCATTTATATTATGAATTACATTTTCGTTAACATTATAATTAGAGAGTAAGCATTTCAAACTTACCTCTAATTCGTTTCTTTCTTCTTCGATATCCAACATTTCTTCATCGCACTTCTGGCTAAGTGTTTCATCTTCGTCGATTTCTAAATAATCCTTGAATAAAATTTCTAATTCTTGTTTTATTTCTTCCACAATTGCCAGCTTTTGTTGACAGCTTAATATGAACTTATTTTCTTCTTCATCCGTTGAACTATTTTCAACAAACTTTTTAACACTTGTCAGTTTTGCCTTTATCCTTCCACGGATTCTATTTAACTCTTTGGCTTTTTGAGTTGTATTTTTCTCCATATTTTCGCTAATTCGTCTCCGGATCGCTAGGACCAGAATGGAGAGGTTCGATAATGATGACGGACCTTTTTTTGTATTTTAAAGAATTTATTGTTTCTCCGCTTTCGGGAGTTGGATTGAGCCTTGCCTTTCGGCGTTGCTGCTTCGTCGATGATGTTACAAAGACTGACCGTTTTTTACATATACCGCTAGAGGGCGTTACAAGTGAGAGGCGGGGCAACATGCTTACGTAACACACATATTTTTATTTTAGGATTTTTAGAACATTGACATGTATGTGTAAGAAAAGAAAGATAGCAAATCTTCAAGATTAATAAGTAAACAGGGTGTATAGTTTAAAAAGTGCCTTAAAAACTGCTTATTTTTAATGGTCTTTATATAAAGCCTTAAAAGTGTTTTTTTTAAAACTATGTGCTTTTCTTTCTGAAGGTTAAAAAAAAAAATGCAATTAATCTGACATCAAAACTATTATGAACTTAAGAAGGGTCATGTGCAAATTTTGATAACACTTTATAATTTGTAGAAGTTTCATTCTTTTTACTGCTGTATATAGTTATAACTTGTTAACTGATGAAAGACATATTTGATGTGGAAACATAACTTTAAAATGATGCTTGCATGTGCTTGAAAATTTATAATTTTAACTATTTCATAAATTTTAATCATTCAAAAGTTCTTATTTTTTTCATTTTAAGAATGATTAATCTAGATAACTCACTGTAAACATTTAATGAATTATTAAAAATTAAGGAAATTTTTAATTTATTTAAATTTAAACAAATTTATTTTCAAAGCAAGTGCTTAGATTTATTTATTTGTACTTAAAGAGAATTAAAGTTGAAAATTTATTAAGATATATGTAGATATGTAAAAAAAAACTTAATTTCCAAACTAATATACCAAAATGTATTAAAAACTTCAGAATTTAAAATAGCAGAATAGCACAAGAGGCAACATAGAACAAAAATTATTTATTTCAACAAAATATTCTCTTGTTAGCGAATATTGACAAATATTGTAGATATGTTGTCTAATGTGATCAAGTCAAAATGTCTTCCTTTTCTTTCAAATGCTTTTTGTATGCCCAAAATAGTTGCTAAACACAAGATGTGAGCATCTGAAAAAAATATCTAATTTTATTTTATTCAGGCAATAGCAAGAGATTTTAGTAATTAGCAGCAAAAAGCTTAATGTAAATTAAGCATCTGCATCAATTTTGCAGACAATCAATAACTGAATTATAACAAAAAACTATTTTTCTGCAGAAAAATTTACTATACGTATGTAATCAATTAAGTTTTAAAAAGAAATATTAGATATGGTTTACTTAGAATTTGATACATAAGATTACATTGAGATACGCTGAAAAGTAGTTAGAAAAAAACTTAAAATATATCTGGCATTCTAAATGATCAGCATTTGTTATTAAATACAAGTATTTTTACTAGCAGCTGATTTAGATTATTTTTCAGAAATGCTTAAAATTAAATCTAGAATTCCTGACTTTTTTATGCAGCTACTTTATTTTATTTCAATACTAATATTTCTGGAATAATTTTGGCGTCTAGTAACTTCTCAGTGGATTGAAATGGAGGTAAAGATTTTAATATTTCTCTTCTGATATAGAAAATCTACTAATTATTATTTTTGATAGATTTTAACAACCTCCTTCAATATTTTAAAATTGGAATTTTAACTTTTAATGAATGATTAATTATAAATTATTAAATCAGTTGTTTCCATGAATTATGAAAAATAATGGTGAAACTGACAGCTTACATAAAAATCAAAACCAAAATGTATTTTTAGCAGGAATATATTCAGTTCAAGTATTAAAATTTTAAGATGAAAAAAATTGTATGTTGTGGATTCTTTAATATTGTGTTAGACGGATACATTAGTGACTGGGAAGTATATATGCCTAAGGCTCTAGTAAGGAGGAGGGGAGTAAGCATGGAGACAAAACAAAGTGTTTTGTCACTTTTCAGTGGAAAATATAATGACAGAATGAAAAAACAAACAAACTAGGTTCTATTTAGTTTTTTTGCATCATTTGTGACGAATGGGAGCGAAGAAGTAGCAATTTGTCTAGGGTGCCGATTACCTTCATAATACCATTCTGTCTGAAGTGAAACTTCAAGTAATTCTTCTTGTTCAAATGTTTAGTAAATTCTTGGTTCAAATATTTAGATGAATAGATGGGCCCAACTATAAACGTATATTATTATAAAGTTACAAAATTATATTAAGTTAAAATATTAAGGAATTTATAAAGTTAAAAAATTAAGAAACGTTAAAAGACGAAAGTTTTTAATCAAGTACTACTCACAAATGAAATTATGTGCAAACTCATTCCATATCTCTTAGGAATGTTACTTTAAAAAAAAAAAATGCCATCAAAGCAGGGTTCACAAGACTGACTAGCGCCAACAATGATTATAACTGCTGTATGATATCTCCTGACCCTTAGGGGTGCAACACAAAAGGGAAGGGATTTTAAAAGGTAGTTAGGGCTCAGCTGGAAGGTTCGAGTGGGGGAACGAAATTCAAACTCGTTGCTGGTACAGCAGTTGTACCTAGCCATAAGGAAAGGTAAAAAAATCTGATACAACAGTTGTACCGCCCATAAGTTAGAGGTTAAACAATAAGATCCAAATTCAATCAAATTCTGATTGCTTATTATTAAAACAAGAAATTTTAAATGATCAAAAATTAATTAAATATTTAATTGATTAGAAATTAACTAAAATTTCTCTTTCTTTCAATTTTAAGGGAAATTATTCCAGGATAAAAATATTTTCAAGATATCAAAATATTAAATTTATATCTCCATAATATATCTTTAAATTATTATGAATTTTTTAAAACCTAATAAAATTGTTAAATTTGAATTACTCTACCACTATTTATTATTATTATTTTTTAATATACATCTTTTTACCAGGGTTTCATTTGTTTCATATTTAACAATGCTTAAAAACAGGCATAAATCAATCACTCAAAATGAGGCAAGGAAAATAAAATCTCTTGTAAGCTAATGATCCAGATGCTAGACAACAGCAGCAACAACTTCTGCTATCAGAAATTAACCAATATTTTGCCTTCTTTCCTTATAAACTTCAGAAGAAAGTATTAAAAAAAATTTTACATCATTTTAAAATTAAAAATTTAACCTTTTCAATCATACCTTTTTTTTTTTTTTTTTTGCAATTTTTCTCTTGAAATTGTTATTGATTCTTTAGAAAATTTAAGACATTTGATTTGGAAATAAGAAGATTTATATGTTCTCCTCTGTTTGGAAATATTAAAGCTTTAAAGTACTGCATTAATATTCCTTTTAGTTTCTCTTTTTACTTCACTATATATGTCTTTAAAAAGATTTTGTATAATTTATACGAATGTAGTTTCTACATTAAAAATATTACCTGAAAAGATTTAAATCCTGAACATTGCTGTTTATATCAACTAATATTTGTTTAAAATTGGATACATACATTGGATAAAATGATTATTTTTTTTAGATAAAATTTGACTGTTCACCCTAGTAAAAATGATGCAGAATTCTATATTGATAAAAAGATTTTTATTAAAATTTACAAATATATTAAACAAAAATTTCTTTGACACACACACACACAAAAAAAATACATCACTTTCCTGTTTAATTTTACACTTTAAGTTTTTTAATTTTTTTTAATTAATAGGTGCAATTATAGAATATTTTTATTGCCAAAGTAGGCTACTAGTTGAAAGGGTTATAGCAGGAATTAATAAATTATAAAATTATTCATATTCAGAACAAGACAGAGAAGATAAACTATTGATAATAAGAATATCAACATTAGGATGTTAAATTTTGAAGAATATATATATATATATATATATATATATATATATATATATATATATATATATATATATATATATATATATTAAGAGGAAAATAAACATTGACTATTTTTGCCTTAACACAAATATGTGTGAACTCTCATTCCCATTATTTCATTCTTATTTCTAAGTTTTGATTAAAAAAAAAAGAATAGAGGTAAAATAGCCTCACAACAAGTGTACATCTTACAGCTAATTTCAACTTCTAAAATTTTTAACTGTATTGATTTCATTGTCATTTTGATGTTTATAACAGTTGTTGATATCTTTTGAATTCCTCTAGCTCTAAAAATTTGTAATTAATTTATATAATTGCATCATTGAATTATGTTTATGCACTGATGCTTTATCTTAATTTCCAGAATTTTTTTTATATATAATTTTTTTTTCAGGAATATTTTAATTACTTGGTACTTACATACCAATATTTGAGATCCCTTTTATTTTATACCTTTATTATTGCTTTTATGTATAATTATTTTGCAACTTTAGCATGAAAAAAAAATGTTTGCCTGTGAGACTTTTACTCTTAAACTTCTTTTCAGACAGACTTGATACTTCATTAGTTAATTATTTTTGCTTGATAATATTATTAAGACATGGACTATCTTTAGAATACAGAAAGCTGTCAATAAATTTTTGTTTATTATATCTAGTTTCTGATATCTACAAAATAAATAAAATGTGTGATAAACAAAATTGTTTTCTTGGAATATATATAATGATATCTTAATGTAATTTAAATCTTAATTAATTTGCTATTTTTTTTTCTTAAATTAGCCTATTCTCTTTTATCCTAAAATTTTCTCTTATTTCCTGATTCAAATCCCACATTTTTATTTAATTAATTTTAACACACACTCTAAAAAAAACTGACGACTGTTTAATTCTCACATTGCAAATGTAGGAGTAAAAATCCCTAATGCCCACACCATTCTTTCCAAAGAAACCCAATATTCTCTTTCCTGAATTGACACGTGAGAGAATTCTCTATCAGAATCTTTCAGCATAAGTGTTGAGGGGAAAAAATTTTTGCACTTTTTCTATTGTGTTCTGGTGCAAACAGACTTGCTCTACTGGTTATCACCATGTATAAATCATGCTCTCCTGTGGAAAAATAAATTGAAAATTTTTATATTGTCTTCTTTTTGCCCTACATCTTGAAAAATAAGTTGTATATATAATCTTTTTGCAGTATACTATGAGCATTTAGAACTGTAATAAATTCTTAAGCTATTTAAGAATACTATATTAATTAGTAACAATATAAGTAAGTATAGGTAAAATATTGTTGAAAAAAATGACTAAAAAAAAGTTTATTTCAAGATTTTTTTTTTTTTTTTTTTTTTTGCTAAGTGTTGATTGTTATTCATTTACAGAAATTATTTTGGCTTTAGAAATTTATAAGAATGAAGCTTGACCTTTAACTTGCTTTTTTTTTTTTTTTTTTTTTTTCAATTATTGTGCCTTTTTTCCACATTGAACCTTATTTGAATTTGTACTATTTTTTCTCTGAAAGTTATTAGTTAGTTGAAACCTTTTTAAAAAACATTTGAAGCCATTTTGGTCTGATAACAATAAGTAATGTTCTGGTGCCAACTTTAATATTTGTTTAGTTGAAATATATTCAAATGCATAATAAGCATTTCTCAAATTCTTGTATTATTTTAAGTCAAATAGTATGCTTACTAACTGTCCTTTTCTTTTAGATGACTGGCTTTGTCTTAGGACCAGGTTTTAAAAAAAAGAGACATTTTCTAAAAGATATTTAGTGTCTTAGACTGTTTACTAGAGTCTAAAAACTCTTTTTCGGTTTGGGAAATTTGTTAATAAAGTCTTTGATTAGAATATGCATTGCTATATTGATGGGAGTCATCTTAAAAATATTAAGAAACATTTAATGTTTGGTTAGAACTCTAAGAAGTATAGTTGTATTTAAAAGTTAAATTTCGTGATAATCTGTGGCACAGTATTATTGTAACTAGTATTGAGAAGGAACCATATATATTAAAACTATTGATGCCTTTTTTGTTAGAGGGAGGTTTTCATATTTAATAAGACTATTTCATATACATCTGAAGAATGTTAACTTAGATGCTTTGCTTTGATTTTAAATTTTAAAAAATCAGGTAATTAAATTATTGGAAAAAATATATAAGAGGAAGCAACTCAAAATGTTGAATCCTTGATGAGCCTGAAAAGTTTTATTTCATTAAAATACATTTTATTTAACTTTTGTGTTACTATCCTTTTTTTAATGCTAAATTTTTATTCCCTTTTATTGTTGTAATTGCTTTACTGTTTTTTCTTAATTATTAAATAAATGTGCAAAATTGTTCATAAATTGCCAGATATAAAAATTAGTGTTGCAAATGGTCATTTACATAAACCTAACCATTAGTATAACATACACATGCGATTTTCATCCTGTGTTGCAAGTTATGCATTTTACTAAAAATTAAATTTAATGCTTTTCGTTTCCTGAAATTGTCGGGGTTGAAGTATTAATTTTTATAATCTTAATTCTTAATAATTTTGCATTCATATTTAAATTTAATATTCTTTTAATTTATGTACTTCATTTTGTATCGAATTGATGAGTACTTATATCTTCCAAATTGTCATTTTGAAAGAGTATCATGAAGGAAGTTTTTGTATATATATATATATATATATATATATATATATATATATATATATATATATATATATATACAGTGGTGGCCAAAAGTGTGGACATTTTTTGAAAGTTTCGTGTTTTTCAACTTTGCGTGCTTGTATAATATATTAATTTTCACTTAAATACAAATGTTTATATATCAAATTGAAGGTAGTTTATTGTAGAATTTAATAACAAAAACAGTATTATAATATCTGTATAACAAAAAAGTTACGCTCATTTTAGTAGAACAAACAAACACAAATCGTTTTGAATAATGACGTGTTTTGCAATAAAAGCGTACTAGCCAATCACAAACACTGTTCTGAGGACCCCATCAAATGTCTGTAACTATAGTTTAGGTTATTTGGTATGTAAAATAGTTATTGTTGTGGAAATATTTTGTGGAATGATGCATACAAGTACAATTAAATAGAGTATTGCTGTTTTTGAATATAAGTCCATTTTTCTAATTAAACTAATTTTAAACAATGTCACCAACAAGAAGAACTGATTGGACATCTACAAAAAGAAGCCGAATTGTCATATTGAGAGAAATTGTCCTCTCTTATGCTGAAATTGCAAGACAAGTTGGTGGTTCAGTGACTTGTTCTGGTGTACGAAAGTTCTGTTTACATTATGAAAAAAAGAAATCAGTGGAAAATAAGGCCAAATCAGGCCGAAAAAAGTGCACAAGTGCTACTGCCGATAGAAAAATTAAACGGCTATGCCTTCAAGATAGAAAAATTTCATCAGATGCCATTAGATGTTAAATGAATGCAGCTAATATTGCAGTAAGTTCAAGAACAATAAGAGGAAGGTTATCAGGATTTAGACTACAAGCTAGAATTCCAAGGAAAAAAACATATTTAAATCAAAAGCAACGCGAAAAACGAGTTAAGTGAAAAGAGCACATTAAATGGTCAGAAAATCAATAAAAGCAAGTAATCTGGAGCGATGAGACTAAAATATCGCTCTTTGGTAGTGATGGTAGAAAATATGTGAGAAGTAGAGTAGGTGAAGGACTTTATCCTGATTGCATTGAAGCAACTATAAAAACTACAACAAATGCCATGATTTGGGCATGTATTTCTGCAGATAGTGTGGGCCGAATTCAAGTGATTGATGGCATCCTGAATGCCAAAAAATACATCGAAACTGTCCTGAAACCAAAATTGATACTTTCCATCAGGGATTTCTTCCCCAACAAATCACCATTTATTTTTCAGCAGAATTCAGCCCCATGCCACACAGCAAAAGTATGCAAAGCATGGTTTCAAAATAAAGGCATAGATGTATTACCATGGCCAGGAAACAGTCCTAATCTCAATCCAATTGAAAATTTGCGGCAACGTTTGAAAATTCTTGTACGAAAAAAACGTCCCTCCAATAAAAGACAACTTATTGAATCTATAATTGATTCTTGACACCATGTGATTACGAAAGATGAACTCCAAACACTCGTTCACTCGATGAAAAGACGCTGTGAAGCTGTCTTAAAAAATAAGGGTTATCCTACTAAGTATTGATTGTGTAAGTATCACTTCAAAAAAATGCAAATCTAAGATAGATCTTACTAAAATGAGCGTAACTTTTTTTTGTAATACAGATATTGTAATACTGTGATAGTTATAGGGTTAAAGAGATTCTTTAAGGTGCATTCACACTCAGTACTTGCAAAAGATGGGGTTGATAGCAGAATGCACATTGGTAGCATTCACACAAGGCATTTAGCTAAGCAACACTGGCAGATGGTGTTGTATATTCGACTGGTTTGGTTCTATCCAGCCTCATAAGCTGAAGAGGTGGATGTTGTAGTAAAAATAATGGTGCATTGGTAGAATAGTCTGCACTATTTGATATGAAAAATGACTGAAGCTCACAAAACCCTTTAAGTTCTGAATATAAGTGACAAATTTTCAAAAGGTTTTTATTCCTAACCTGTTAGTGGCAAAATGAAAAAAAAAAAAAAAAATCTAAACATTTATATATAAAATTTTTTAACCTTGAAATTATGTGTGATAATAAATGTAATAAAATTTATTGTTAAATGTTTATCCAGTGCTTCCTGTTTTGAAGATTATGATTCATTATATTACCAAGTTAAATAACTGGGTACTTACTGTTTTATTTATATTTCTCAAGAATTCAAAACCTTATGCAGTTGCTTAAAATACAAATATTGATAAGACAATTGTTGCTGACATTAGTTTTCAGAATACTTTATTTTTTTCTTTTTCATTTACAAAATGTTGAACTTGCATAATAATTCTTTTTTTTTCTCCCTACTTTAAATAATTATTATATACTTATTGTAAGCTATATGCTTACATATGACCTGCAAATATATTAAGTATATGTTTAATGAATGCATAAATTATATATTATGTTTTTTAAAATGGATGTTCATATTTATTCTGTTTTTTTATATAAGTATTTCAAGTGTTAAGATTATTCTTCTTCAAAAATTCCAGTAATAGAAAATTCTTTTAAATTAAATAATTTCAGGTAAATACTATCTTAAAATCAATAAAGTACTTATGATGAGTTTATGTAGACATTTAGCCCACGGACTCAGTGAATTTTGTGATTGCCTAATTATCATTACATATGAATAAGTTTATATATTTAATACTTTAATTATTTTGTGTCAAGCCAATTATTTGTAATTAGTGTTAAGATAAATAAAATTCATTGTTGTCGGTTGTTATACAAATTAAGTGAGAAATCAACAGAAATTCACACTCATTAAATGTAAATCCTTATCAATAGTGTATTATAAGCTGCCTATCAATGATTAAAAATGTTCATTATTCATACAGGCATAAATAGTGCATTTGTGTTGTTTCAGAATTAAAATTTTAAGAATTAAAAATTGAAGAATTAAATTTTAAGAATTAAAAATAAAGAACATATTTAATATTGTTTATGACATTAAGTTCAGTGTATATGAAAAAAGAAAGGAGAAAAAGCTATTGATGCATTTTCTTTATATGACTTTGTGAAAAGGATTAATAGACATCTACTGCTGCATCATATTCTATCTTGAGGCATTTGATTTTAACAAAGATCAACAAATTGACTAATTTGTATATTGTTCTATGTATGCTCCAAATTCTGTTTTTTCTAAAGGTAGCTGAATCACTATTAAAATTTTTTTGTCAGTTTTTGAATAATTTAAAAATTGTTATAACTTTTTCTCTTAATTATCTTATTATAACCATTTCAGATTTTATTACATTTCATTTATGATTTACATCTCTGAATTTTGCCGACAGAATTTATTACTTCATATCAACTCTTAGATCATAATCTTATGCCTTAAATTTTTTATTTGTGTATTTTTTTTTACATCTGTACACCTACCCAGTTTTTTTTAAAACTATGAAGCATTATGATAACAGGTAACAATTGTTTATAACTGATTGAAAATTATTAATTTTTTAGATCAGTTCAGTGTTATTTTATATCTTATATGTTATTATTAAGCTGTGTAGGATTTTGCACATTTTCAGTTTCATGTTAGAATGTCAATAAATTTGCATTCTACAGAAAATTTTTCTTTTTAAGTGATAACTTAGGAGGCTTTTGCTAACATAATACATGTTCATGCTTATGATTTCTTATTTAACGACAGATAATTGTTCAGTTACTATTGATGACAATTGTCTTTTAAAACTGTTATTTCAAGATTATTAACAAATCTTCATTCTGCTAATAACTCATTTCCTCATCAAAATTTAAAGATTAATTAATTTTTGATAAATACCGCAAGTGAAGGAATTTTCTGTGCTGACATTATGCATCTTTTATTACATAAAAATAATTCTTTCATGTTTTGTGAAGTCTCGTGAAATGAACAACAATTTATTAAAAAATGTAACATGCAAGAAAAATTTCTTTTGTATGGTAAAAATAGGTGAAAAACTTTGCTTCCACCGTTTTTCGTTAAGATGGCTGCAGTGGTAAGTGGTAATCGAAATAGGCTGATAAAAATAGCAGCACTACATTAACAATTTTGTGTTTACATCAAAAATTTATTCCCGATTGATGATGTTCATTTTCGAGCCAAATTCTCGTTATTTACGAGATGTTTTGATTTTCTGCTTTTCTTTGAAGATGTGGATTTAACTGTGGTTTAAGCACAACTCAAGTACTTACAATGAATCTGCTCTTAGTGAAAGGACAGGCTTTGAATGGTTTCAACGTTTCAGACAGAATGTTCATGATGCTAAGGTTATGCTCTGCATTTAGTGGTGTGATATATTATTAACTGTGTGCTAAGCATTGAAGAAGCAACGGCAACAGTACCAAGAGAGATACAACGAAGTTATCTTTCATCATGACTATGTTTGGTCACATGTCGCAAGACATACTTAGAAATGCTGAAATGGGAAGTCTTACCCTACCCACCTTATTCTCCAGACGTTTTCTTTCGACTATTATTTATTTCTGATCAGCATTTCTACTCTTATGAAGAAGTCCAGAAATGGATCGATTCGTGGATTGCCTCAAAAGGTGGATCGTTTTTTCTAGATGGTATTCAACAGTTGCCAAAGAGATGGGAAAAAGTAGTAACTGGTAACTGACAGTACGTTGAATCATGCATAGGTGATCACTTTTTAATAATAAAGTCTCAAATTTTGGGGAAAAAAAATGACAGAAGAGAAGTTGTACACCTAATACAAATACTTTTATCATGAATAAGCATACATATGCATCAATAAATATCATCACTTGATAATAAATAAACTTAACAAACTTTGACAGTAAAATAAACCCCTTACATATCAAATAAAAACGATGAGTGTCATTCAAAAGTTACGCAGTTATGACAAAACAATAATTATTTTTGAAATCCCTTTTTTTTTTTTTATGTAGACGATAATTAGGTATACAAGATATTTCAAACATTAAAACAAATCTTTTTTAATACAGTGTTCAGTGGAATATTCATTTTATAAAATATTTCTGTATATTTTTTGTGTTTTAAAATACCATTCTGATATATAAACAATGTATTTTAGGAGTCCAGTGTACATTCTTTGGTGAAAAAGATTACTACTTACTTGCTGTATGGGGAGTTCCTATCTACCAATTATTTGAACTTTTAAACTCAAGCCCTGAATTCATGAAGAATTCCATAACTTCATCTTCAGAAAGTGAAACGTTCAGTAGCATTTGCAAAAGCTCCAGTGATTTGCTTTTGTATCCTAATGGTTTTTGATTTTATTACATGTGTTTTTATTTATATGAATTAAAATTATGTTGGAGAAATATCTCTAAGCAAAAAAAAAAAAAAAAAAAAAAAAAAAAAAAAATTATGGAATTTTATCAGTCGGTCGTTAAACAAGATTTAAAAAAAAAAAAAAAAAGCATCTCTCTCTACATAAAGCAGAAAATATTTGCCTGTCAACTTCAAGACCTCCTCCGAAACGATTTATAATTAATGATATAAAATTTGCGTCTGCTATTCTGGGTTCCGAGTCTGGACCAACTAAGCTATTTTCAACTTTTAAGATAAAATAATTCTTAAGTATTTAATTTTAATAACATAATTTAATCAAAAGTTTTACATTTTTGTGCAGTCTTTCTCGAATGACATCTGAAATAATAATCATGTGTAAATAAGTTATATGTCCTGTTAAAGAGTAAATGATTATCATTAGTGTAACCTGAACTTGGCCTATTTCTCATGTCAGATTTCTTTGTAAGCATATGGTTAGCAAACGGGCAATATGAACATTAATATATCTAATGTTGATTGGATAATTCCTGTAACGTTATCTGAGGTATGTTAGAAATTGGAAGATTTTAGCATCATTTATCAACTTGGCATAGGTTCAAAGCATAATTATCAACTTGAATCGAGTGTTTGACAATTAATAAGGCTTGAAATTTGAATTTGCCGTATTTTTACAGGACTCAATTGAAACATTTTGTTAAAAGCAAAATTTGTACAGTACCTTTTGTCAGATTTTCTAGACTTTTTATCAACTCATACTTGTTACGAAATACCACAAAAAGTTTCTTACTTCAATTTAACTAATTATAGCACTGAAATATACTATATATTAGCTACTGTTTTATTTTAATCAGTACATGGTTATCAAAATAGGGTCATTTTTCGAAACTGAAGAATCGGTATATAGTATAGCATTTATACTGTTTGTAATAAGTAGCTGATAAGATTCTGTGGCAGAAAAGTAGTTGAAAATTCAAGTAAGTATTAATCATTTAAAAAAAAAAAATGCTTTATTTTAGGCTTTGGCTACAGAATTTAAAATCGGAATGTTTTGTATGAAATCATTAAAGACATCCCCTATAAAAGACTCTTGAATGAAGTGGCCAGGGTTTTAATTTCATTTTCTATGTCAGTTTCATTTCTCTCACTATTTTAGAGGGTATCTTTGTTTAACAAATCTGCCAAATATATTCTTGACATGTTCTCTATGGCCATGAGTTCGTAAATAATTTTGCCATTTCATGCTTTACACATCATTATTTTCCAGCATATCAAACGCTATAGAAATTTCTGCTTGAAAAAAATGTTTTTGTCTGCATATTTAAACACATTCAACTTCAGCGCTCTCTCTCTCTGTCTAAAAAAAAAAAAAAAAAAAAAAAAAAAATGCTTTCAAGCAATTTTATATATATATTTTTTTGGTTTCAGGACTGGAATTAAGGATATGAAGTCATAGTGTTGTTATAAATTGTCTACTTTTTGAGCTCTGTTGTTGACTGCAGATTCATTTGCTAACGGCTTTGAGCATAGTAAATTAAGATTCATAGAAGGAACTCTTGTCAGAAGAGCCCATTAGTTTAATTTTTCTTAATGATTTTGATTTATAATTTTATGCATGTAATAGAATTCTTCAAATGCAGCTTAACATCATTCTGAATATGGATAAGTTTTCAAGTTTATATATACAGTTGATTAAAATTTGAATTTTCGATTATAACTTTGCATCTAAAATTTTGATGTATAGGTGTAAGCCCCTCCCCTTTCTTTTAAGTGAGAAATAAATTTAATAACATCCTTCTTAAGCTTTGAACTTATTACACAAGTCTTTCCTGTATATTTAATTGAAAAACTTAATGTTACAGATGTCATGTCTTTTAATTGTTTCACAGTTTAAATTATTTGATTTAAAATTATAATTGTTAATGTATCATAAAAATGAATATTAAAAAAAGTTCTGACATTAAAATTAAACATCTCATAAATCTCATCTCATAAAATCAAATATCATATTTACTTATGTATATTGTTTATTTAAACCATTTCTATTTAAGAAGAATATGGCATGACATGACTTTACCGTTTTAGCTTTGAAATTTGGTTTTTGGCATTAATTCTGGAGTGTTCAATTCAAAAAATTTGTTACTTTTTATTTGAGGTATTGTTTTCCTTTCATTAATGAAAATGAGTTGTAAAATTATTGATTCACCATGAAATATATATTATATTTAGATTTGTCTTTTCCTTGACAAATTATTAGAGTTGAAGGTGGTGAAAAGAAAACAGTGGTGTTTAGGCCTCAAAGAGGCTGTGTTGATGAAGCTGAAATCAAGTCTAAAGAAGAAATAATCAGATCAAGTTATCCTTTTGTTGCTATCATGATTCTAAAAGATAATGACAATGCTGAAAACACACTGGTAAACTTATTACAGATTGATATCTAACACCAAGGAAATTTATATTCAAATTGGTTTTTGCTAAGGAATTCAAAATTTTATGAATCATATGGTTAAACAGAGATTTTAAATTAAATTTAGATTTCTTAATTTTTTTATAATACTTGAATATTTTATATCATTGTTATTATTTCATTTGTCAAATATGTATATTATATTCTAACAAAAGAAATAATTTTGAATAGAAATTCGAACTTGATTTGTTTAAAAATCCAATTAGTTGAATCCACTGTTTTTTTCTTGTCATAAATTCTAATTGATATTGCATGTTTTTTTAAAGAATTTACAAAATTATTGCAGTTTTATATTATTTTATTTCTATCAGATTCTTAAAGAAAGAATATAAATTAATGATTACATTCAATTTTTAATTGTTAAATTTGAATATTTTTTGTTGATAAGTTTGAGATAGCTCTCTTTTTATTTTTACTTCATTGTTTATTACTTACATTTTAATAGAAACTTGCATACAAGAAATAGATCCAATGAATTAAAGTTGCTCTTTTTTGTTTTTTATTAAACTACTAGCCGCCTTTGCCGGTTCTTAATGCTCGTTAAAATTTTAATAATTAAATATTTTATGTAACTGTATTTTAATTGCTTCTTCATTAAAATATTTTAAAACTTCAAATTTTAATAGTCATATAATTTACTCACAATATTATAAAGGCCTTCAGCCATAACGTAATATGTATCTCACTAATTTTCTGTTAGCTCCCGTAGAATTTATGCTTTAAATTAAAGTGGAAATGATTAAACTGCAATGAATATAATAATTTTTTTTTCTTTACTGAAATGAAGCATTTTTTTTTTTTTTTTTAAATATAAGTACTGAAAACAGAGTCGCTGAGTATTGAAACCTTATGGGCACTAAAGAATATTTTTCTTAATTTATATAATATCTTAAGAATTTTCAACAAAATTTTCTCAGATTCACCATGAACAGATCGATTAATTAACAATGTTTAGTTTTAAATGCATCAAACACTAAAAAAATAAACAGAATCGTTTGAAATATTCTGTCGAAAACATATTAAGCATTCAAACCAAGTCCGTATCCGTAGTCCGTTGAAAATAGTTGTCAACAATCAGAACACAATGCGCATGCGTGAATTTTCTACTCCAGTTGGGGTAACGCTATGCAGATTAGAAACTTTGAATTTCCTTTATTCTGTTTTATTTTAATTCAAAAGTACTTCAGAATGAATCTGAAAGATCGATTAATTAACAATATTTAATTTTAAATGCATCAAACATTAAGAAAATAAACAGAATCTTTTGAAATAAGCGGCCGAAAATTTATTAAGCCTATCCTCTTTAGTGTGGGAAAAAAGAAATTCTAATACTAATGGAATAGCAATACTACTAATACTAATGAAATCACTGGAGACTATAAAGCTCAAAATATTTGCTTTCTATAATCTAATCAAAGTGGTAGTTTATGAAAAGGTAACAGCATATTCTAAAGTTAAAATTTCAGACAAATAGTCTATGGAAGTAATTTTTCACTTTTGAACTTAATTGTTGTTACTTTAGCTTATTTTTTTCTTTCTACAAAAGAAATCATTTCATAATGAAAGGATTAAGGAAAAGAAAGAAAAAAAAAAATATTGAAAATTTAACCCTTGGTGAAAGTAGATGTTATCTAGATCATTGAAAAAAAGTTACTGAAGACCATAAAGAAAGTCTCAGAAACTAACTAAGTCTGGAAGAAACTAACACAAAAGAGCAAAATATTTCATACAAATGTTGTCTGTATTATTGCAATAATAGTAGAAAATTAAATCCTTTTGTGAAAATTGTAGAGAACATGCTTATAAAAAATTTATTTTTCCTCTGAGAGTAGTATGAACCGAGTAGTAGTTTAAATATTATTTATTTAATCTTTTCTTTCTAAAAAGTCCGTTCTCATATAATTAGAACTGTTTGTATGGATCATTTACAGCAGCTGTAGTTAATTGTTTTGCTTAAATAACGTGATAATGGCTGGGAGAGACTCACCCCCTCTGTACTTTCTTATCTTTGTGTTAATCTTCATCTTGAATCCTCTTTCCTGAAATCTCAATTTTTTCAGTTAAAAACAATTTTTTTTTTAATTAACAGATTTTAATAAGTTTTTAACTGTGCTTTAAAAAGGATTTTTTTCATTTGAATTGATTTTTTATAATTTGTACTATGTGGGTAACACATTTTGAAGATGTGTTTATTCTTTGATTTGAATAAAATCGTCTATTATTTACTGTTTTAATAAATTCATTTTGAAAATCCATTTTAAAAAGCACAAAATCAGTTAAAACGTATTAAACATTTAAAAAGTGTTTTTTTAAATCTATTTTATTTAAAAATGTCTTAAGATTTCTTTCATATAGGCTCAATTTTATTTCTCTACACATATATAGCAAATAATGATAATTCTTATTTAATTTTGAATGTTATTGATAGATATATCCACGAAATTTTTATTGTTAGGAGTATTTTGAATTAAAGCAAAGTAGCGAGTTGAATAATAATTTATTAAATTGTAAATGAGATTTTTTGTTCTTTTCCAAAAGTTTCTTTTTTTCTCCTGCGACATGGAGTTTTAAATTTAATTTTTTAATAAAGCTACCTATATTTGTGTATGTATATTGATGAAAACAAGTGAATTCCACTTTTTTGTTTGCTTAATAAGCAGATGCCTATATTATTCCGTTATTTATTTTAGATTGCTATGGCTACTGCAGTCCATCTCCCCGATGATAAACTTAAGCTACCTGCACAAATTATCGGCCAGCATGTGAAATCTTCATCTGGCTCTGTTAGTGCAGTTAAGGTAAGCTATTTTAGTATAATGTAATTTTATCAATAAATTTTTATTGAAAATATGCCTTGATATGAAATTTATGCTTATTACTGACACTTCTTAAAGTAGTATCTATATTAACTCTTACTAGTAGAAAATGAGTGTCTCAATCCAGTTACAGTTTGTCAATAGAAATAAATCAATGTTGAAGTATATAGGTATACAGCAGAATTAAATAATTGTGTAGCATTTTATCTGTGAGAATTGTGGAATAATTTTGTGTTCTTTATTTTCACTGTGCTTGCTTTCTCATTCAATTGTTTGAAATTTAATAATTTTTTTTATATGTGTTTAATTATTTTTTTTTATCATGCTTAGTTGTTCAATGTTTAAAATAAGTTTACTTTGAGCTACTTTTTTTTTTTTTTTTTTTTTTTTTTTTGACTAATCAATACATCTCACTTGGATTGAGGTTTCATTGTGAATCTTTAGAATGTTGAACAGACAAATAAAAGATTCGATATTGCCTCCATCCAGATGTGATCACCTCTTTTCATTCTCTGAACTCTAATTACAACCAGACTAATATCTTTTTATCGATGCATTTTCCATTGAAAGTTTTTTTTCCTCTTTTTGTCAGTGGAAGTATCATGACATCTAAATAAATTGTTCAAAATGCAAATCAAGACTGGTTTCCATATCTTTTTTTTATTCAGTTTATCCATGCCTTTAAAATAAAATCTTATTTGTCCTCTCAAATTCTAATAACTGCAGCTTTAACTGTTGTCGATAAATTTTATATTTCTACCGAATGTTCAGCAGCTCATTTAAACTGCCGATCTTACAATTCTTTAATTTCACTTTACAGAGAGGAAGTCTTAGAACGGATGGAACTCTAGACTATGATGTCAACTGCCTTGTTTCCTAACTTCCCTCTTTAGTGAAATTTGCGCGGAACCTCCTTAAAATGTCTTGGATTTAATAATTTTACTTAACACTCCAAGAGTTTAAAATTAATTTTTCATGTGTTTCAAATAACATATAAGGCTTTGAATAAAATTTTTGGATCAATGACAGCCATTTCATAAACACACAGAAGTGTCTGCACTTCATTACAGAATCTTATATTTTATTAATGTATGCACTTTTTTAAAGATAATTTAAATATTATTTTTGAATTTGCACCAACAGTAGTTAAAATCTCTATACCGGAAAGGTTTTGTCATGGGATCTATTAATGATGCTATATTTTCTATTAGTTTACCTGAAGTATTAGTTAAGGTTTAAGATTTGTAATCGTTTGTATAAATGCTTTACTCTAAAGTGAACGCATGTTCGATTACAATAAATATTACACTTTTAAATAGCTATATGACGTTATATTACTCTGGGAAACTGCATATACTGGCTAATTGCATATTGTATGCTTCAAAGGAAGCATAGCTGTGATAATGCTCAACTGAATTAGTTTTAAATGAGGTAGGTTTAATGCTGTCTAATTGAGAATTTTCTTTTTGCTAAAATGCATTAAAAATGTAGAGAAAAAGTGGTTTTAGATGTCACAACTGTTCAAATGTTGTTCAAGAATGGTTTTATGAAAGCAGCAATGTAAGAAATCCATAGTTTAGTCTGTCTGGAAGATCATGGAATTCAGAAGATAAATGTATCTGATCGCAATGAGTCTGTGGAGCAAATTCAAGTTGCCACAAATTTTGGAGCCATATTGCAAACAGTTGGGTTAATCATTTGCTTCCCAACATTGTCAAGCTTGTGATGATCCAATGACAGTAAAAAACAAAGTTTTTTTCCCCCCTGACTTTAATATTCAATTATTTTTCACAGATGTTCTTAAAATTGTGATCGATTTTATATTTTATTGCTGTAAATATGTTGCACATATATAACTGATGTTATAGAATTCTTTTTTTTCCCACTGGTAGGTAAAAATAAAATAATCATTCTTAGTAAAATTAGTTCAGTTGCTTATTTGCTACTCTTCACTAAAACTAACCATTTTAGTGAAGAGTTTTCACATATACACCTAAATCTTCAACTTATTTCTTGATTGATTTGCTTGTGTATACTTACAAAACAGATTTCAGTTCTATATTCTGGTGGTATTCATAGTTCAATACTATAAAAAAATTCACAAAACTTAAGATGGAGAGTAAATTACTTGTAGCTTATTTCTAATTAAAACACATTGAGTGCAGTTTTAAAATGGAATTTTAAAAAAAATATATACTTATTCAATAGAACTGCTACCATATTAAGTATATTATGAATCAGCATTTATATTTAGGACGTTATAAATCAAAATTCACTTATATGCATATTTTTCTCCTTAGAAAATATTTGTGTCTTCTCCTGAAACTTCAAGAGTTGATGGTGAAAGTGTTCATCTTTGTGTTGCTTGCTGTATCAAAACTGTTTCTGCTGTTGTTATGCCATGTGGTCATGCATGCGTTTGTACTACATGTCTTGAACGGTGCAAGAATTGCCCTGTTTGTCGTGGACCTGCTTATACGTACTTTGAATTACAAAGTATTCCTGTTCATTAGGTATCTCAGGCTAATTTTTTCATCTTTTCGACGATCATGATGTTATTTCACTGATTTTTTACAAGGAATGAAAAAGAGATTTTTGAAGTCATTTTTTAAAATATTTTATTTGTCTGTTGTTTTTGTTTCACATAATTGTGATATCCTATAGAAATCAGAAGTTTTGTTATACAAAAAATCTTATAATTAGTCTGTAATGACTACACTTTACATGGGGAATGACCAAATGTAATTTATATATACCTTTGGTATAACCTTGATTTGTGAGCCGTCAGTTTAAAATTTACATTTTTTTAGTTAAGATATAAATCTAAAAACGTGCAGAGCATTTTTAATAACTTTAAATTTTTTTAAAAACAAGATATGGCCTTTGTTTGTGATAAAAAAAAGTTTTTCCTCTAAATTTGCAACACGCAGAAATTTTTTTTTTTGTGTGTGTGTGTGATTATTTTGATATATTTTTCTCCTGATTTTTTTAAAAACTACGTAATTGATGTTCATCTTAATGTTTTAGTAATAATATAATAGTTTATAATAATAATTTTAAGGTGCTTTGTGTTTTAGAATTAATCCTATGACTTGATAGTATTTTTCTGTTTTTCACTTGTATATTTCTTTGTTTCTTGAAAAGAGTTTCATAAAGTTCCCTATTAACGTGAGTTTCCTTTATTTCTGAACCTTTTAATGCCCATTTTATTAGGGAAATATTTATTGGTATACTGTTAGATTATATCTATGAATAACTTGTGAAGGGTTATATTGATGTTTTTGATAAAACAGAAGTGTTTGAGAAGTTATTTTGTATGATTATTTTTCAAGTTCAAATGAAATATATTGCATTTTTATAAAATATAGTATTTCCTACTCTTGATATGTAATAATTTATTAGTTAGGCAAAATAAAGCAACCTATTTTAAATTGTATGATTTCAAGAAATTTTTTGCTTCTCGATTGTTGAAACAATATTTCTTTTTGAACTCGAATTAAAGAGAAACGGTTGAATTTTTTAAATGTAATTATATTATTGCTATATTCAGTTCTATTTTTCAATAAACATTAAACTTCCATTGATTTTAAACACTTTATTTACTACTGTTTTGCTTAAAATGCTTTTTTTTCCTTAATAGGAAAAGTTATAATTTAACGAATAGCTATAATTTAATCAAAAAATGAACTTGTACTTCGTAAACTAATGTTCTAAAAGTTTGGCAATATTATACAAGATTCTAACTACTGAAGATGAGATTGTTTTTAAAATTTACATGTTACAATAAACTCATAGTTTATAAGAACTTAAATGTAATTTTTATCACCTTCCCTTAAAATTAAATAACATTTTATGTCACTTTTTTTGTGTGCTTAATTTCACTGTGGTCTCATATGAATTACTAACTACACAGCAAAGTGAATATGCACCTTGTAATTTTAGCGTTTTGAAAATTTCTATTGCACATTTATGGAAAGAAATGATTACTGGAAATATTATGTGTATAAACATTTTTAAATTTAAATCTGGCAAAAATTATGAAGTACGCATTGATATAAAATATCTTCAACAATAATTGTGGTGTAGTTACGATTTTAGTTTTTATCTAGTGTTTTGAAAAGTGTTTACAAAATGTTTGCAGCTGTCAAGTTTCTCAAATTGTAGAATTAGGAGAAGTGAAAAATTTTATCTTTACTTTTTTAATTAAGAAGAATTATATCTTTTTTTCATCTGATTGATTACATATATTTATGTTTTAATCTTTTTTGAGCACAAGAAATTTTATAAATTTGCTTACTAATAGTTTTGACTAAATAAATATTTTTTGCTTCACATTGAAGTGTATTTTGTAATCTTTTTTGAACAAAGAATATTTTGGTTCTTTTATACTATTTTGGAATAGTTTTGTAAAGAGGCATTCTTTTATTGTACCTTAGAAGTATTTTCGAACTAGCAATAAATTACTTATTGTAGTGTGTTCATTAGAAATAACATTTTATTTTTAGATGTGCATATTTTATTGTATTATTTAAATATGTCCTTCATGTCATTGTGTTATCAGTAATTCTAACATAAATTTATGCAGCTATATTTACATAAAATCTTTTTTCGTTTTTTCTGTGATATTGACTTTTCCTGCAAGATGATTTTTTTATTTGCTCATTATAATATGTAGTCCTTGACATTCAATAAAGTTTAGAAAATGATGTTACTTTTATTTTGCTTTTAATTTTACATTAGAAGGATGATTCTTTTTGCTACATTAATCATTCAAAATTTATTATTTGATAAAGTAAATCAGTTTCAACGCTTAAATGCGCCAATTTGAGAGATTGAAAGAGACTACTTTTCTCCAATTATTTAAAGTCCTTTATTGATCATATTCTACCAGGTATTGAAAAGCCTGCACTGTTACTTGATAAGCACGAAAGTCACGTGATTTTTTTGAAGACCGTTAAAAATGGTCAATTATCATGAATTTTCACTATCACACCAGTGATCAAATGCAACCATTTGACAGGGGTATATTTGGCCCATTGAAAAAATCATTACTACTAAGCAGTGAACGATTGGATGTTAATTCCAATATTCTGTGCTAAATATATGATGCGAAAACTTTAGCTGGAATTGTTTTTTAGAATCTCTGACTTTATATAATATCATGAAAAGTTACCGACTTTTTTCCCTTTAATGAATATATTTTTAAAGATGAATTTCTGTCTTCAGTGGTAGCAGACAGGCCATTAATTTATTCAGATAACTAGTGAATAATTCAGCTTTGCTGGCTTATCAACGCATATTCTGAGCGAAAGCCCTATCAGTCCAAATATAGCATTGACTTCTTCAAATATATCCCCAGAATACGAGACCCTTCCCTAAGGTTCAACAAAGAAAAGAGAGAAGTAAAATGAGCCAAAAGGTAAATCAAAGATTATCAGAGAGTCAAGAAAAGCTAGCCATACTTGCTTTGAAATTAAACTGTTCCCAAATTTACAATATACAATAGAAGTCATTTTTGGATCGATATTACGTCGGCTGCATGTTGAGAATTTAAAATGTTTTAAAAATAATTAAATATCTCGCCGCATTGAGTTTTATTTTGTCATTCGCTTTCGTAATAATATTAACACAATACTAACTGAAATTCTCTGACAAATTTATAAAAAATACGGGCAAAATGTAACAATAGTGAGGAGGTGGATGCAAAGTTCTATTGAAGGACGTGAAAAGGCTCATGATGAAAAAAGAAGTGGGTGTCGGTCTTTGATTGATGATAATTTGCTTACAGAAGTTGTACCGACAATTCATTATTTCGAAAGTGTCAATGCATTCATTTTTTTTCCATAGCAGACGGGATCTTTTCTATTAAGAAGGCATACAAAAGCTTATGCTCTCTAAGATAAATGCTTCAACAACGGTGGCATGTTGAAAATTAATCTAAGCATTGTACTTCATTATGCAATAAAATAATTTTTTAATAATCGTTTTCCTTTTTTTAATTGCTTCACGGAACATGGTTTCTATATATCCCTCGTGATCATAGCTTGAAAATGATTAAAAAAAATTATAAACATTAGCTGACTGTGTATATAAATGTTTAAATTAAATTAAATACACTTAGGCAAAGAAATTTTTTGGATTCTATCGTTAAAAGCCAATTAATGTCCCAGAAAGAATAAAAATTGCCTAAGAAATTCCAGATTTTCTCTTTGTCATCCCACCGTTATGTGAAAGAGAAGTTATAAAAACCAAAGTGATTCATTTTATAAGGAAACTGAAAATCCACGTCATGGTATGAATTGTAGCACATTCACAATTTAAAAATGTTCTGTAAATCTATACATTGGCAACATTGCTGGATTTTCTACATTGCAAATTGTGTTTGTAAAATGCGGTAGTTAAAGCAACAGTTATATAATCGATTAGGGTTTTTAAAAATTTATTTTTTACGAAAATGACGAAAGATTTAAAAAAAAAAAAAAAAAAAAACTGTTTACAGAAACTTTAGCAGAAGAGGCTTTATTTTATGGCAACATCAAAAAGTATTTGTTTTTGGTAAAGGGTGAAAGGCAATCTGTTTCATTTTAATATAGAACGTTATAATTTTAAAATCTTAATTCAGTATAAAAATTGTTTAGACAGATATTTAATAATTTAATACAAATTTTGAATTTATTATTTACATTTATTTTCTGATTAGATGATTTAATTCAACATGAATTTTGCTTTCTTTAAATAAATGAAAGTTCTTTTCCCCTGCTCAGACGATATAAAATTAGATTGCAGGACACATTGACTGTTGGAATGTTTAGTTATTTTTATTTTTTATCTCTAGTTATCTGTTATAAGTAAAGGAAATAAATATCCGAGGAAATCCATATCATTTCTTGCCATTCGGTAGATTAATAAACTCTAAAATAAGGAAATTAATTAGCACCTATCTCTTATGTACTTAATGGCTTAATGATGAGCACTCTTTCATAAATTTCTTTAATTAGGTCGAGATTATTTCAAAAATATCCTTAAAATGATTCGTTTAGAGTTATGAAATGGTCTCCTCTTGTGTTTATTAAAAAACATTTTATTTGAACTTCTAGTTCGAAATAATGTAGCATGATAATGTGCTTGGCTCAATTCGTCTTGATTAAATCAGCTGTTTCATAACAGAAAGAATGTCCATCACTCTATCATTCTTAGAGCAGCTTTATATAGTTCTAATTTTTTTTTTTTCTTTATGTTTCAATGATTGGTTTTCGCAAGCCTCATTATGCAGTTTACAGACAACATGCCAAATTATAAATATATGCAACATAAGCATAGATATTAAAAAAGACTTAAAGGTATTATATAGTCCATCAAAAATTTTCAAAGAACTCACGATTTTAAACTCCACAATTTTTTTATATGCTATAAAATATACCTCTGTTAAGTTTCTTCGTTTATTGTATTCAACCCAGTATATCTTTTAAGTCTTTTCTCTTCGACTAATCGAATCAAAAATTCGGTAAAGAGCAGTTTAAGTGTCACAAGTAACCTAATCATCTTCTGATATAGTTGAAATTTTTGATAGATATACAAGTCTGATGATTAAACAGGTACAAAATATCATCCTAGCCTTTTTATTTATTTTGTTCGCACATATTTAGGAGATAAGATAGACTTAGTTTAGATGATTTCATTTAAAACTTCATTCAATCTTCTTCTAACACGTTCCATTTTTGAGTTAGCATGCTCGCAGATGGATGTCATTCAAATATGTGTCTCCTCCCCCCAGACTCAGAGTTGTATGAAATGCAAAGATTCGCTGAAATCTAGGGGTAAATTTATTTGAAATCTACAGCTTTTTGTCCAGTTTAATTCGTATTAGAAAAAAAAAAATATTTCATCCAAATATTGTTTCATTTCTATAAATATTACTCTCACGCAGTTCTATAACCAGATAAATGGAATTTCATCCTGCTAATTAACTTTCACTTCCGTAATATTTTCGTAATTTAAAATTTTAATATTATGGTATTAACAGATAAACCTTTAAATATTTAACATTTGTTTAGAGCATGAAATAATTGAAGTATTGTTTAAAGTATTTGTTAAAGTATTGTTATCTACGTAAAAATCATACGTGAAATATTTTTATGATAATAAAATACTTCTCTGAAATAAATGAATCTTCTATCTAATTAAAAATCATTTCCGCCTGAAAATAAAATTCCCTTCTTTTAATAAACGTCGATAATTTTATTGGCTTAAAATGCCTTTACGATATTTACATCTCACCAACCAGTGACTTTTTTTTTAAAGTGGGTTAAACAACGTATTTCATTCGCCATGAAAATTAACATGCATGCTAATTAGTTAGAATGGGACTAATGTGGTACTTAACTGAAGATGCTAAATGGCGAATCGATTTTAAAAGTAATGGGAATGCTTTAATATTTAAATTAAAAAATGTTTCTATATTGAAAAAGTTTACACATATTAAGGATAAATATGAATTGTATTGTTTATTCTTCCGAAATTTCTGTGAATAAAAACTCGTAAAAATTCTTATTTGCTATTAACAAGATTTGCTTAATACAAGGTCCCCAGTGAGTTGCTCTATTTGGATGGAGTTTTCAGCAAACAAAATTAAGCATATCTCAAGAACTATTGTGAATCTCCGAATGAAGTTTCGCATATGCGCAAAATGGCCTGCTGAATCGAATTATTAAAAAATCTTGATTTCTGTAATAGAACAATTTCGAGATACACTGGTGTGCAAAACTTAAGCAACAGGTGTCTTTTTTTTTTTTTTTTTTTGCCATAACTCCACGATAAATCATCTGAGAGACGTGAAATTCTCAAGTGGGAGAGCATTTTGCACTTAAACGATGACGAAAGCATAGTTGCGCAAAAATGAATGTGCCTTATATATATTATTATTATATTATGTATGCATATAGTATGGAATAAAAAAAAAGGCTTTATTGAACTCATAGTATCGTTACACATAATTGTATGTCCAAGAGGAAGAACAGCAAGCAGATGTTCCTTAGTATGGATATGATCTCCCCTTCCAACAATGATTCTTCACACCGTCTCTTCATACTCAGCACAAGATTGTCCAGCAGTTCTTGAGATAAGAGTGCCCATTCCTCAATCAAAATCTGTTTGTTGGGTGCTCCCCGCAGGATGTAATCGTGCCGTAAGGCGTCTTCCTAAAGCAAACCTCACATGTTCTGTGGGATTTTAATCAGGGCAGAACGCTGGCCAAACCATTCGAGTGATATCTTCACTTTCCAGTAGCTGCTGAACATCAGTAGTCTAGTGTGGTTGTGCATTGTCATCCATAAAAATGAAGTATGGTCCAATAGCACCTTAGAACAAACGCACATGGGGAAGGGCCACCTCCTTACAACAGCGACCTCCGGTTACAGAACCTCTGTCGAAAACGTGGAGCTCAGTCCGCCCGTTCAACATAATACTTCCCCAGACGACAAATCCACGCTAACGATCTCTTTCCGTGATGTTACTGGGTTGAAACCGTGTCCCGATCTCTCTCCAAATCAAATGACGTTGAGAATCGCTTGTGACACTGAAATGACTCTTATCCATAAAGAGAACACGATTCCATTGAGGAGATGTCCAGTTTTCGTGCCCTTTACACCATTCTAAATGGTGTCGCCGATGGCCAGCTTTCAAACGGATGCAGCTTTCACTTAGACCACTTTCGTGAAGGCGTCTGTCCTCAGTAAACCGCGACTCTTGTACACAGTTGCTGAGCAATGGCGCTTGCTGACTGGTATCAGACTCTTTTCGCCTGCAGGACGATATATAGGTTATCCACTGCAGTTTTTTTTCCTAGGACGGCCACGACCAACCATTCTAACAGCTGTATTTATGGTTTGGAAGGCTTCCCAAAACCATTCTAACAGCTGTATTTATGGTCTGGAAAGCTTCCCAAGCGCGCGGAACGATACTTTTATTGATTCTGAACTCTTCAGCTACACTGATCAAACTACGCCCCTCCTCCAACTTTCCGATCTTTCTTCCACGTGTGAAGTCGTTCAGGTGATTTCTTCTAGCCATATTTCACAAAAGAACTCACTTGCACTTGCAACGAATCTCTTTAATTGCGCCTCCGTTCTTCCTTTTATTGTAGTCGTGAACTGCTCTCGCCGACCGCATGCGTTTTACGTACACTCACGTCGCCTGTGACGTTTTGTTCCTGACATTTGCATACGCATCACCTTTCAACTGAATTGCGTGTTCATTGTACTGATCGCAATAACTTTTTTTCTGCAATTTCATGGCTATCTGCTTAAAATTTACATTGTTGCTTAAGTTTTGCGCACCAGTGAGTGCAGTAGTTAAGTAACTGTATTAATTCTCTTAATCAATTTGACTATCTCTATGAACATGTTCCTTTAAGACATTACCATCGACACCAGTTTTCTGAAGATGCGATTATAAATAATAAAGTTACAGAGGTGTTCCATTTTTTATTGTTGGCAACTGTATTTGTGTATTAACTGCATGCCATTGGCGAGCAATAGTTATGAAAGATCAATCTTTTTGACTTAATCTAGCTTTTTAAATGAATCTAGTTGGCCAATCAATCTTTAACATGCGGTTAATTCACGAGTACCAGGAAATCAAATATGCATTTTGGTCGCCTTTTTTTCCAACTGATTGAAGCCAAAATTTGGCATAGAACTACAAGTGAGTCTCAAGATCACATATCAAATTTCATTTGTTTAAATCTTTACGTTTTTGAGATAATCCGCTTACACGAATGAAAAAGCACATAATGACAGACGGTCAATCCTTTGAGAGGTTTGATTCAAAATTTGGTAAAAATCTACACTTTAGATGAAAAATCTGTGAGTCCATTTACATTTACGTAAGTTATTACGTTTTTGAATTATCACGTTTATATGCATACAAAAGTAAAGATCGACCTCTTGACAAATTTGGTACGAAATCTGCATTTTAAACACCAAATCTGTGTGTCAAATTTTACCTAATTCTTTACGTTTTCTAGTTATCGAGTTCGCTTGTACTCGGAAACTGGAAAGGCAGAATTTTTCTGAATGAATTTCATTCAAAATTTGGCAGAAATCTACACTTTTGGTGTTGTCTGTATACCAAATTTCATCTTTCTACCTTACCTTCTACGCGTTTTTGAATTATCATGTTCACAGACAGACACACATACTTCCAAAAATTGTTTTCCTGATTCAGGGAAGTTGAAATGGTGAAGATTCGTCAAAATCTCGTGTTCAAATTTTTTGATGATTATTATACTTTCTTTTCGTGTATTTCGTATACGAGAAAGTAAAAAGAAAGAGCATTCTACACAAGCATAACTTTTTGTTTCCTTAATTTTTTTATTAAATTTTACCAGAGCATTATATCGCACATGCTATTTAACAAGTTTCTTGAAAGCAATCATTCGAGTAAAGTTTTCACAAATAGAACGTTGGTTATCATTATCATGTTCTCCACGAAAGCTGTTGTTGTCATAAGTTGACCCATATGAACGTTTTTTATCATCTTCTAAAGAGGAGGAACTTTCCTAGTATTTTTCTCATTTCCAATTTTTAGAGCTGGTTTCTTTATAGTTAGAGATAGCGGTAGCAGGGGGGGGGGGCAACTGCCCCCTGTCGGTTACCGGTTGCAACCCGTAATGAAGTATAGGATGATTGTAATTAAAGTGACCGTACTCAGACCTATGTAGAGTCCATTCTTCTTGTTGTATTTCATTGAAATTTAGTTTATGCCTTTTATAAGGTGTATAGGGAGAAGTAAATTGCAAAAACTAGTAGTTTAAATTTTAATCACAAAATGGCGCCTTTCATGCAACAGCGAAAGGTCGTTATTAGAATTAGAGCGTTTAGTAAGAGCGTCTGAGCGATCGTTAGTCATTGCCATTAAAATTTTTTTTCCATGCCTTTAGAGAAGAAAAATCGAGCTGTATTGGTCAAGTTGTTTTTATCAGAATTTCAGTAACGGTTTAGCTGCATTGCTAGAATATAAAAACTTGAAAGGCTTGCGAGAAAGGTCTATGTCGAAGAATGGATTGAAAATGATGATTTCTAAGTTTGAAGAGATGATGGAATTTGGTGTGCTGCCAGGAAAAAGACGGAAACGGATTTCAAACAAAAGTATGGAAGAAGTCGCTGCTGCTCTGGTTGAAATAGCATCCGGTTTCCAATATTCTAAGATAAGTTCCCTATTGGGATCACGTAATTTGTCTCTCGGTACGAAAAGTTCTGCGATCTATTTTAAAATGATATTCATATAAAGTCCACGTGGTGCAAAAGCAGCACCTTCGAGATCTAGAACAATGGAGTGATTTTACTTACCGGCTTCTGGCCAGAATTACCTTTGGCTGTGTGTGGCCTTGGATGGAGTTTTGTGGTTAGACGATGCATCTTTTATTCTGGACGGAACACATAATACTCAGAATAGTCACATATGAGGTACTGCATGTTCTAATGTTGTGCATGCATATCCACTATATTTTGATTACATTATTGTATGTCGTGGTTTTGCTGCTTATTTCAATCTTGGCCCCTTTTTCTTTGAAGAGAACACTCCATAAGGATCTATAAATGTGTTCCGTCACAGGCACTCGTCACTGCTAATTTCTACGACAATAAGTCATTCTTGTTTTACTAGAATGCGAATGTGAAGGACAACTTTTATACAATGTGGTGCAACATACCATATTGCTTGAAAAGTGAAGGAACTGCTTCGTTCCCATTTCGGGGATGATCGAGAAATTTCGGGACAATTTTTGACTCCCTTCCTCATTCTTCAGACTTGAATCCTGTGATTTCTGATTGTTGAGATTCCTGAAAGATCATGTATTTGGCGAAAGTATATAGACTCTGCCTGATTTGAAAGCAAGAATGGCAAGCCTTGCTGTTATAAATCCTCAAGAAACACTTCGCCTGTTGTTGAATATACTATAACACGTGACTAAGGCAAATGGAATGTACATTGAGCAAATGATGTGATTAAATAAAGTTTTGCGTTTCAAATTTGCGTCTTTTGTTTTTATGCGCTACCTTTCCACGTGGGGGTCGAAATTTGAATTATGAATTTTTATTACAGATTTCTTTTTTCCATGGTTAAAATAATATTTATGTCGCAGGGAAATGATAAAAATAGAGATTTGAGATGATGTTTGTGTTTGATGTAGAGATGATGATAATGTTTGAAATCCCTAAGGTAATGATCGATTCACCGAACATGTTAAAATAACAACTCTGCGGAGTGATTTCCTTAAAGAAAGTAGGTGATTTGTGAATACTAGTGCTTTAACTATGAATACTAGTTCATGAAAATTAGTGAAAAGATGAAATAAACAAGCAGGACTCTCCCATCTCTATGTTTCGCTTGTTACCACTCCACTTTACCTCAATGCTCCCTTCAGGCGTTCGCGCCGGAAGATATGGATCGAAAGTTATATGTTATTTACGCCAAAAAGAAGAGAGCATTACGGATCAAAGAGAAAATGCTGCAAAACACCTGAAAAGATCAAATGAACAAATGAAAGAAGTTTCTTTGAAGAAATTTAAAGACGTGTCAGTGCATTTCACAGTTTTGGTTGATGTACCTAAGGTAGATAGAGTCCCATTAAATGGAAATAACATTGTGGGGATCATATTAGATAAAAAAATAATTTATATCAAATTGGTACCTTAGTCAGAATTATAAAAGACTGGCTTAAAAATGTTTTTCAAATAGCTACTACAGCATTTACGGAAATAGTTCCACAGACTAACCTAAGTCTGCGTGGGATTGCAGGAAAATTATCCTTATTTGGAGGTCAAGGATTTAAGAAGTGTTCCTGTGAACAATGCAAAATACAATGTAAAACAAAAAGATGTGCTTGTAAAAAACGTAACATACTTTGTCACTCGAGATGCCACAAATCAACAACGTGTTTTAATAAAAATGAATGAACGCTATTATTTATTAATTATATTCACTAAAAATTTTACTAAAAATATCCTTTTGGTTTTTAAAATTATCAGCTTAAGTATTTATTTCTTTTGTTAATTAGTTTCGAATAAATAATTTGTGTTTTAATGACTATTGTTGTATTACCTACTCTACATTAAATAATGCACGGTTTACTAAACAAATACTTTTAATATCTAAACAATATTATTTCATCTTTTTACTAAAAGTGTTAAGGGATTTGATAAAATCACTTATTTTCTTTAAGGAAATCACCCCATTTTCTTTACTTTCTTAAGATAATTTTTATTTTAATATTTTCCATGAAATGATTCATCCACCTTCGGGATTTGATCACATTTCCATTTTTATCATCTTCCTGCGACATATATAACATTCCAACAAAATAGTCTACCAGAACGGCCTCTACATAAGTCTGCATAATTCCACTTTAATTATAATCACTCTGTGTTTCATTACGGGTCACATTCGAGAGAGTTGATCTCTAAATGCCAAGGATAAAATAATTTAAATTTAAAAGTAATCTCAAACAAAATGGTTCAAAGAAGTTAAAAATCTTTTGAATGCTTTTTATATACTTAAATACAAAGTTTGTCAGGGTTGTTTAATTGTAAGTCATTCTGTAAACTGAAAAAAAAAAAAAAAAAGACAGTAATGATTTATTCAAGATATTCAAGACCTTAGAACCCCTTAGAGTTGCTTGGCCTTTTGGCAACTGATTACTTTGCCAATTTGATAATGCAGTTCTGAGTATACACGAATACCAGCAAAAGTTCCCAGAGAAATGTCTTCCACAAACGACTGCGGGGGTAAAACTTCGTATTTCCAGTAGATGCTACTAGATTTCAATTCTAATCAAGAAGGAACAGCGGAAGGTGATATTTTTATCCTGTATCTTTTGTCTCAGTAAAAAAAAATATTAAAATACTATCAATTTAAAATTATTTTCAAATCTTTGGTGCAGACGTAATTGTCGTTTGCTTGAAATTTGACTTATGAAAAAAAAAATCTGATTTTTTTTTTAAATGAATAAAGCATTTAAGCAATATGTGCTCCTAAAGATGATAATGAGTAAATTTTTTTGTTAGTATCTTCAACTTGAAAAAATGGAATCATCTGTTTATTGATTCAATATTTTTTAGAAGCCATTGGAGCTGGAAGGAAATACTTATTAAGATAGCAAGAAATTCAGATTTAAAAGACTGTTTTTCATTCAAATGTTCCACGTGCGTGTAGATTTTTTGGTCACAAAGAACGCATTAGTATTTTACAGATTCCTCTATAAATCCTATATCATTTTTAAAAACTAGTTGTAATATGATCGAACAGAAATTTAAAATGCAATTCTTACATTTATTTTAGGATAAGCAATTAACTTTTCAAATTTAGAGCGGTATCGAAATTCCTGATGTTCTTAGAAATAAATAGAATTAATATGCTTTGGGTTAATAAGGGGAAGTTATTTCTTACATTCTCATTCTTACAGTATCAGAGTCATTGTTCTTTCTGACTATCTGTTTCGAGATAATGACATGTTACTTGTCCATTTGCCAGCCAAAGACTTAAACTTTTCGATGTGTGTTCTACAGATTTTAGTTTTGGTGGTGATACTGAAAAACGTAAGAGAGTCCATGGATCGACAGAGTAAGGCTTAGCGTTCAAATACTTTAAATAGCAGATTTTAGTTTTAAAGGTATTCTCATTGTTGAATGTTTCTGGAAATTGTTATAAACTGAAAAGCAGGAATAAAATTGGTATTTGTGATTTCGGTGCATATAAATTTGGCTTTGCTAACAGGTGACAAAAAGCAACAGCATTTATTCTCGAAGCAAATCATATCTTTCTTTCCAATTTTCCTGCGTCTGGCTTTTGTCAATCTCACATTTTTTTAGAGTTTTGGAATTTTTACTTGTGGGAAACTGCAGCAAGAATAATATACAGGGTGTCCACAAATTCTTACAAAAAAAATTTAGAATAATAAGGCACGCCAAGGCAAGCAATTTTGTTATAGAGAGAGGGTAGTAATCCATTCATATTAGATAAAAGGAATAGTTACTTGTCCAAGTTCATTCTTTATCATAGAGAAAAGGCTGAGAGTTTACAAATAACTCTTGTAGTTAATACTTCAACTTTTCGTCTTTTCGCAAATAGTGAAATTCAGTGAGTTCAAGTTTGGAGAATGTGAAAATCATGTACAAGCACAGGTAAATCCGCTAATTCCTCCTATGTGGGCTAATCTATGCCCCACGTGATTCTATCTATTAGCACGTGACCTTATGACAAAGTCAAAAGAACGCAAATCCCCCGCATTCTTATAACAAAGAATTGTTTTTCATGGATATTGGAAATTTCGCAATAGCTGGCTTCATAAACGACTTAAAAAAAATACGAACTTAGTCGTTTGTGCTCTTGAGTGAAAAATTAATCAATTTTCAATAATTAGAAATGCTACTAATACGCCAAGTGTTTTATTAATAGTTCGCCGATCTGCAACGGATTTGCGTTCTTATGACTTCTTGACATTGTCGATATCAAAGAAGGGATTAGGACATCCTATTGTGAAATTAAATAGAGAAAGTTCACACTTCTACATAGTAAGCTAAATAAATGCCCAAACGACATTTTTTTGAGTATTATATAACGTTCTTCAAAAGATTTAAATACACCCAAAAACTCAAGAAAGAAGTTTCTCGTAGAATACAAATTGAATATTATATTCTTTCTGCGCAAAATGAGGAGCCAAATCTTTTACGAACAATTTTGGAGTTTTTAAGAGTTAATGAGGATGCTATGAAGGAGGTGTTTGTTGTTACAAAGAAAGAATAAAAGCACTGGTTTAATGCGTCTTTTATACTAATATACAAGGCCAGCAGCTAATTAATAAAAACAAGAATTTTGCCTCAGATTCTTTAAATTTGTATATTAATAAAATTTGCATAATGCTCTTTTGTGAGATGTAACTGTTACCTATTGACAACTTAGAACTTTAAAAATTTTTAATTTATATTAGTACTTACCAACATTATATCTTGCGCTTTTATCCATTTGATCCTATTTTATTATTAATAATATTTTCAATAATAGGCATTCAAGCATTTATTTTCATTTCATGGTTTTTGAAATCCTTATGCTTATATTATAAAGATTTGATATTTTTGAAATTTAAAATTCATAAGTTCAATATTCAAGTAGAGTTCCATGGTACAATTATTCTAATTATCAAGAAACAGAAGAGGAGAATGCACTTATATGTTGAGAGACTAGCATAGCAGTGCACTGCGGCCACAGTCCATATCAGATGGATTTTTCTCGAGATATAATACATTATGATTTGACTGCATCTCGACGAATAGCGACACTGTGGGTATAAATGAAGACTCAAAATATACATCATAGGCTTGAGTGCAACGATCCCATTGATTAACGAGTCGAAGGATTTCTTGTACCCAGAATTCCTGTGGCCGTGACGAGACCCAGTCCTTCACAGCGACCCTCAGTGTCGTTTCGTCCCTTTTCATTTGAAAACTCTTTATATAATAATTTCTCCGCGTTATACATTTCATTGCAATAAACCAAATCTTCAGCTGTCACAAACTTTGTGTTTGTGACTTTAAATTTGGATACCAGTGCAAGAGAAAGATAAAAAGTCAAAACAAGATAGGTTATTCTAGTATTAAATACATAAAAAATTAAAAAGAAAACTATAGAATAAAAAAGAATTGAAAACTATATGGAATTAAACAAAATACTTAATCTTTCTTGTTTAGCGATGCCTTTTTTTATGAATATCTTTTCTAAATATAAAGCATAGAATGAATAGAAAGTTTCCCAATTCTATGTTAATGTTAGCGGCATAATATTTTGACAGATTTAAAATTCCTGAAACAATTTGCGATTTTGAATAATATAATTATTATCATGAACAGCTATATTTTAAAGACTGAAAATATTAGAAATGAAGATCTTTCAATGATTAAATTCAATTCACTGAATTTAAAAGGCCAATTAAGATTCTTTCTAAATAATAATTAAAAAATCTCGCTTACATATGAAAATTTTCATAGTGAAGTTAAATTTGATGAGTACGTTGAGATATCGATTTTTTTTGAAAATATTAAATATTTTTTAATTTTATATTCTTGATATTTGCACAATCTTTTTCATAAAGCCTTTTAAATTTTATTTCTAAATTTATTCTTTGGGAAGTTACGTTGATTTTTATATTTGCAGAATTCCTGTTTCAGTACTATTTTACATCTTTAAATGCGATATTCTCAAATTCTAAATTTTAGCAGAATTTTCTTAAGGAAAACATCGGAAATTAAATCTAATTCATAATTTATGTTCAAATGTGATATAACAATTTCTCAATATGTCCTTCAGTTTCGATACAAGAGAATAAGCAATCTGTTTATTTAAAAATATTCTGTTGTTGCTTTAATGCTTCACAATGTAAAAAAAAAAAAAAAAAAAACCCGAACTTTTTTTTTTATCATTTATCAGTTGAACACCAATACTTAAAGACTGGATAGAAAGGTAAGTCCTTTTTTATTTCGGAAATTAGGAAATATATTTATTAAGTTGTCTGCAAGATTTTGAGCAAATCATTTATTAAGCCTTTAAATAAAAGGCTTTTGATTTAGACCTTGTTTTTAGCCAAATAACTCACATTTTCTAAATTTTTTAAAAGAATTTTGACTTTTAACTCTCACAGTTTGATTCCATTGATGTTTTTTCAATCCATTTTATGCAAAAAATTCAGAAATATAACAACTTTATAGCATTTTTCAAAAATCTAATCTCAAGCGTAATCACATAAAGTAATCAAATAAATATCACAAAGAAAAAGCTAAAATTTGCAGAATTTTAAGTGTTATTCAATTGTCTATGGTTAATATTAGAAACCGTATAATTAAAATTTATATTTATTTCAAATAACATGAAAGAAATTTCTTTACACTGAGTTAAGTTTATTCTTCAGCTATGTAAAAGTAGCACCCTGTATGTTTTCATATTAAATTCATAAAAGTTTAGAAACAACAACAACAACAAAAAAAAAAAAAAAAAAAAAAAAAAATCCTTCATTAGACTTTTGTTAATAACAATAAAAATAATGAAAAATTATGTTCATTCCATTTTGCTTTTAGAGTTTATCAGTTAAGTGAAAATATTCCCACAAATCAGATGACTAATGTATTTAGGGCCACATTAAGTCTTGTAGAGGGGTTTTTAAGCAAGGCAAGTCTTGGACCATTTTCTTCTCTCAAACTCTAAGAAATTAAACGTTTTTTTAAAAATTAATTTCTGAACCAAGATTTTTTAACTGATAAATATTATAACGAACTGAATCAACAATTCATTTAATAATAATACTTTGGTTTATTTCGCCATGAAAATAAAATGATACTTCTTTATATTTATATACATTTAAAGAATTATTTTAGTTTTATTAAAAATTATATGATATATTTTTTTGTCAAATAATATTGAAGAAGAAATTCGAAATTAAGAAGGAAAAAAAAAGCATCAGATTGATTAACGGAACACAACTTATCTAAAAATTTGAATTAAAAAAAGTTGCATCTCAAATTAATATAGAGAAAACGATCAATTTTAAACTGAAAATGGCAAAGAAAGAAGTGTTTAAACAGCTTTATTAAATAGTACTCTATAGAAAATAAGCCATATGAAATCTTAATAAATGAAGCAATAATATTTATTGTTAGACATTTTAATACTTTTATAATAATGATTATAATAACATTATATAAATAAAAGTGTTCGAGTGAATTTAGGAAAACTTTTTTCATGAACACTGAGAGCAAAAAGTTCGGTCTTATTAAACTAAAGATTCAGAATTTCAGAATTTTTTAAAAATTAAAATTTGTAGTCTTGATTTCAAACTAAACAAAATAAATTCGAATTACAGAAGGTATTTTAATATTATGGTGATAGGAAATTCAAGGGACCAAAAAAAAAAAAAAAAATCGAATTACGGAGAAATTAGAATTTAAAAGCGCTCAGATCAGGCAAATTCCATTGTAATTCTAATGGTTCAATGAACCTCTTTAAAAGTAGGCTTAATGCTTGATTCACTAAATACGTATGTTACAATACCCCTTTTCAGCTTCACACTACTTTTTGCATTGTAACAAGAATGCTTTTTCGTAATCCGCAGTCCTAACCTTGGTAATTATTCAAAATATTTATGGCAATAGGACTTTAGTGGATCTGTCATGTAAAAACAAATGCATTCCTCTGACATCAATTTGTTAGGGTTAATCTAATTCGAACCCTTTTTCCATAGATGTTGCAATGAATACGCATCATGAAATTACACCGGTGGCAGACTGGTCAGGTTGCCAGCTTGTCCGATGAAAGTGGAATTCCTTATACAATAAGATAACTAACGCACCCGGGATGTGTGTGTGCAAGGAGATAAGAGAAAGCTTGCTAAGAATGATTGAAACTTTTCTGCCTTCTCTAAATCAAATAAATTAAATAGTAAGAAATTTTGTTACAAGCACAAAACAATTCCTGTGAAAGCCTAACCTTAATGACCTTTGATATTTTTATGGCTTTCGAATTTTCCTGAAAATCGGAAAGTACTTTTTTAGTATGCATGCTACTCCTGTTTACGGGAACGTTACGGTAGTTGAGAGAGGTGGCTAAACGACTTGCTTTTCTACTTCTCTTTTTCCTTTTTCTTTTCTTTTTTTTGCAGTAATGTTTTTCTGTCTTAAAACTATTGGCCGCATTTAAAAAATGGATCGTATATGTATCTGATTTTATTTTGAATAAGTCCGAGTACATTTTTTTTTGTAGCCCTATGATGATTTAGACCTTTAGACCTGCAACCTTACTGGGAGCAATCGGTTACTCAGATAAAGGCTGGCGATGGTTTTAAAACTGCATTTGGACTTGAAAAAAACCACTCTTGAGGCCATAGTGTAATAGGTCTTGGAATCTTCAATTTCTTCAATAATTTGAATGGATATACCCAGGATTTCTAATTTTCGCTTTAGAAAAGTTATTGTCAATGAAATTTCAGCATATGACTTGTTTTTCATTTTGTATTTCTAACATTATATGCTATTTACTGCTTTAAAATTTGAAACAAACAATGCTGATTTTTTTCTGTTCTGTCACTTCTTTTTTGTTGTAAGATACCCTGTACATTTATGTACAACAGAGTCGGATTTTTAAGGTATTTATTTGGAACTTTTATTTTTAAAAACTGAAAAAGGTAGTTAGGATTACCCATATTTTTAGGTATATATAAATTTGGTTTTAAAAATATCTGATTGGAAGTGACTGCAGACATTGTCCAAGTTAACTATCTCTTGTAATTGTTCGTTGAACTTTGCTTGCGTTGAAGAGATATTGGGATTAATTAGCTATACTTTTCAGAAAACGTATGTAAATTCAATACAACTTTTGCGTTTGATTTATTTAGAAATTTGCAAATTCAAAGAAAAATTATAAAAAAATTTTCAAGTAAACATCTCTATCCGCTGATAAATCTGTGAAGCTATTTTGTGGTTAAAATATTGAAATTTGTCTCCATCTTTGAGTTGTTAGTAACATAAGTAAAAATTGATATTCAAACAACAAATAAAAAGAGTAACTAAGGCTAGATTTGTGATTTCTGTAAATACATTTAATGAATTTACAGAATTCATTAAATTACTTACACGTACACATTGTGATCAAAAGTACTCGGACACTCTCGGATTTACTCATTTCTCCAAAAAGGCTAAGCGAACTGCCTTTGAACTTCAATCATGTAAAAAAATGTACTTGAACTCAAATTTTATCATGAAGATTCGGTCGTGAGAACATTTAGAGGTCGGATCAGATACTGACGAAGAAGAAGATGATCTTGACTTCACCCGTGTTTCCGAACATAGATAATTATTTGAAATTTTCAAAAATGATTTGTTTTATTTCAAGCAATTTCATAAAATTCGCACGTAAATTCGGAAAGATGTTTTGATTAAAAAAAATTTGTCTCAAATTGATATAAAAGGGCGAGTTTTCAACCATACCATACAAAACTTATATACAAAATGCATGGCATAATGTTACCAAAGTAACATATTAAAATTTAAAATATTTTGAATATTGGAGGTATATGAGCAATTTTATTAAATAAATGTTAACTGAGCAAGCGCGAATTACAGCAAATATTTCTTTACACAATTTCAAAGCTAAATATATAGGGCGACTTATATAAAAATTCTAGTTCAATAGGTTCATTTTAGTTCAAATTAGTCATCATAAATAACATGCTTTGCTTATTCTGAAGTGTGTCAGTTACTAGTATGAGTTTGAGCCAACTTTTGCTGCAGTGATAGCTGCTACTTTATGAGGAAGACTATCTTCTAGTTTTAGGCATTTTTCTGCAAGAATTGAATGCCATTTTTGTAAAAAGAGCTTGTAAGATGTATCATTGTTGCGGGTCTGCACAGTTTGTGCTTTGTGAACAGGAGAAAGTTTGCTTCAACGGTTGTTGAGGAATTAAACTGACTGCCTCAGACTCCGGATCTCAATTCCAAATAGCACCTTTATGATGAAATAGAGCTCCGAATTCGAGCTATAATAACAAAAATGATCTTGATCGCATAGTGTGTTTCCTAGTTGTATATTAAGCTTCAAATGCTCTAGATATGGAGCTTCTTGGAGTGTAGATTTAGGAATATGGGTATCACTAAATTATGAGTCTGGAATAACCCATTTGGGAATAAAAGTAATTGAGAATGGTAATTGCAGTACGTACCGATGAAGCTTTAGCTAATTGAAAAGTATGTGTCTTTTTAAGAGGCTACAGAGGAAAACCAACAATAATTTTCACTTTTTCCAACGTTTTTTCGATTATTTTGTTTGCTTTATTTGTATACGTACTAAAAATTTTCATTGTATAATATTTGGAAACGGAATTTTATAGTAATAAAAATATTCATTCTTCTTGTATTTTGAATAATTTACTATCTGATAGGGAGTGATATTAAATCTAGGAATGCAGAAGCATCCCTTCCGTCAGCATTTTTCATTATTTTATGTCAAATTAATATTTTTGAAGAATTTATCATATGATCTGTATTCATATTACTTTTAATTAACGAAAAGCGGTTGTTAATAACAATTTTTATGTGGTTTGCCAGCAAGTATGGAATAAAACAAAAAACCGAGAAGAAAAAAATGGGATACTAAAGGAGGATTCTTAAGAGAATGATTTTAACTCTTTTCAATAAGAAATGGACGTTGAGTAGGTGGAAGAGGTAACTTATTTCAAATAATCCATTGTTGATTTTTCAACAAATATGTGTATTTTGATAATCATGGTGTCGGTACTTTTGCGTTTTTTGGTGCAGACACTTACCTAGAAATTGTTGATCACATAATTTTTTAAAAATAGACCTTATTACCTATATGTTCTGAGAATCCAGTCATTTTATCCTTGAACGACTTGCCGAGAGGTATGACTGAGTTTGAGCAAATATGTATATTTTGATCAAAAATGTTGTCGGTACTTTAATGAAAATCTGTTAAGAATATGGGATGATGGAGATGTTGGACAGTCTAAAGGATTGATGGAGTTGATGGTTGATATCTGAATGTGAGAAGTTTGTATAGCACCAATCTGATTAAATCAAAATTTGTTTTGGTGATTAACAATAGTTTGCGATTTCCAAGAGTCAAATGAAACTTATTATACAAAATCCTATCGCTTATGTTAGTTTTTTCAGATAGCATAAATGTTAGAGAATAAATTTTTGGATAAGAGATTGAACTTTCTTTTTGACGTGAGAGCCGCATTTCTAATTATTTCCAACTGAATTACAAGTCTTTACTCATTTTAAAGTGCGTTTTGCGTCTTAGATATTGCCTTCTTGTGTCATAAACTTCAATCATTTCTGTTTTTATAAAACCTTTTCCTCGATTTTTCCTGAAAAAGTTGAGGATACAATGATTATAGATTTCTCCAAATTGAAAGTTTAAAATAATTATGACAGTTTATATCTGATATTTCATGAAATAGCATATAATTTTATTGAAAAACAGAAAAAAATCCTTATTTTGGGACATTTGGGAACGGATGTAAAATAATTTCGAGTCTTTAACAGTAGTTACCCATCATCTATATAAATAAAAATGTAAATGTTCGTTTGTTCAAAAACTTAAGTTCTTAAAGATTGCTTTGAAATTTTGGCACAATGTTACATTCGAATACGTGTGTGTTTTTATAAACTTATTTTATAGATATCACATTTGTGTCAAGTAAAAAAGAACCTACTTTCTGAAAAATAGGGCCATCTGTCGGACGTAAAAGCAACACACTCTATACTAAATATACACACTCTATACTATTTTACGATTCCATTTCAATGTTTCCGATTAACGATTCGTTTACGATATCCAATTTTATGATTTCATTTCAATGCTTCCGATTAACGATTCGTTTACGATGTCCAATTTTATAATTTCATTTCAATGTTTCCGATTTCATAGTTAAATTGATTTTTTATAGAATTCGATTTATTTTCTTTTAGAAAATTATTTCGTGTAACAATGTGTTGGAATTGAGCTATGTCGTTTATCATATACTTTAATTTCGAGAGTATCGCTTATTTTTAATTTTTTTCATTGTTTTTCATTTTGTTTTTTAATTGTTTTTTCTTATTTTGCAATGTAATTGGTGGTGGGATTGAGTTGTGTCGATTGATTTTCATTTGAATTCAAATTATATTGTGAAATCGACTTCTTCCTAGTGCGAGAGGATTAAAATAGCTGTGTTATTTGGTCTGAATTGAGCTGTGTTATTTGGTCTGCGTTTGAATTGAAATATTTCGTTAATATTTTTATTTGCTTTTATTGCGTTAATATTGGTCGTGTTTTTTTCTTTTTTTAACGTTTTGAAATTTTATGTTACAACTTGGCATATTCAAAGAAACTATGATAAGCAGACTGTAAACCATGCATCTCAACCAAGATGAAGACTTCTTTCCTCGCATGTTGTTGATAAATGTGCCCTGTCCAAAGTCTTTCCAGCAATTGAGAATCGTCAACGGCGTTACATATGCCCCTTTTTGCGGTACATGCCAAGCTCTGAATTTATAAGAGACTACTGACAGTGGGATGTATGAATTAATGTCGCTTGCAACGCATCACATTCATTCGTTCGATGAAGAATTGCATAGCGATAAAAATTACAAGGCTGGTAATCTTTTGTTGTATGTGCAATAAATATTTCTAAACTAAAGATTGAGCAAAAAGGCATTTGCGATCAATAGAGGGGTTGGAGGAATCTTCTTAGATGCGCCAGAAGAAGCGGTAAAACTAATTAGATTGATTCTGGCTGCAATTAGATCTCAAAATGACTTACCTCTTGCGTCATCCTGAATAGTAGCGACACTGCTACCAAGTGAAAGAACTGCTCATTCCGCTTTGAATTTGCCCTTGAACTAGGAATTTATTGAAATTTTCATGTGCTACATTGCCAAAGCATCCTGCATGTGAAAAATATCGCAGAAATGCAAACTTATTGTTTGGGATGAACACGATAGCGGAAGATCGATCGGTTCTTAACCAAGCATTGCAAGATTTGCGTGGTAACTTCAAACCATATGGGAACGGATAATACTATTTTCAGGAGATTTCAGGAGAGCATTACATGTATTCCTCGATATACCAGCGGACGTAATAAATTTTGGCCTGAAATCCTCTACTTTGGGGCGACACGTAAAGACTTGAAATCAACTACAAATATGCATATCTAGCTGCAAAGCGATCAATCATCTGAGATATTCTCACATCAATTGATGGAAATCGGGAACGGAAAGTTGACGGTTGATCTGACCTCAGTGTGAATTTCATTACTTCATTAATTTTTGCAGTTTAATGGCATTAAATGAAGAACTGGTTAAAAAGTATTGTTAAATATTCAAACCAATTATAAAAATCAGGATTGGCTGATTGAATGAGCTATTTTTGAGGCCAAGAACAAAAATGTCTACGAACTTAATATTATTCATTCTAACATTCAAAGTGAGACAGTCACATACAAGTCTGTCGACACTGTTGTTGAAGAAGATGAAGCTATTATTATACTCAACAAAAGTTTTGAATTCACTGGACCTGCTAGGGATATCACGCACGTATTGCAATTGAAAGTCTGCGTGTTAATTATCATGTCACGAAATATCAACCAGCTAAAGTTTTAAAGCAACGTCTTAGATGCAACAATCTTGAAAAGACTTTTTAAAGGTGAGGATGTCTTCATTCCTAACATTCCTATGATTTCAACGGAAATGACATTTCAGTTTAAGATATTGTAATTCCCGTTTCGATTGGAGTTTGCAATCACCATCAAAAAAACTCAAGACCAAATTTTAGAACTGGGTGGTTTAGATGACATGGAATCTCTCATGCACAGTTATATGCTGAATGCTCTTGACTCGGCAAACCAAACAATCTTTATATGTGCACAGAAAATGGGGTAACAAAAAATATTGTGTATTCACAAATATTGTGAAATTAAACATATTAGAAAAGTGCGCTTTCTCTTTTCTTTCTCTTCCATTTAATGAGACTGGGCCACAGCAACGCGTGGTCGGATACCGCTGGCTTCAAATATATTCTCTTCAAATCAGTTTGTTAAGCTGATAAGAAGCCAAAACAGGTGTTTCAATGACCCCACAGTCTCTTGGGAATTGGGATTTTATTGTGGTAATTATGAACGTCGCTGTAACTGGGACTGGTTAATAAATAAATTAATTTGATAAAAAAGGCATTGTTTATTTATCCCTCCAAAACATGATTCTGCATTTACATAAATTGCAGACCGATTTTCCACCTCTTACGATCATTAAAAACGAAGAAAATGAAAAAACTGGTAAAGTGCATACCCGATTGCCCTTATAGGATCCACATTTAACTTTAAAACTCTTCTTTCATTTTGTTGATTTTTTATTAGAAAATATATATTCGAAATGTAGACATATAAACAACAATTACATCAAGAAAGAATTTATTTTACATTCAGAATTAACAGCAAGAAAGAATTTATTATACATTCAGAATTAACAACAAGAAAGGATTTATTTTACATTCAGAATTAACAGCAAGAAAGAATTTATTTTACACTCAGAACTAACAGCAAGAAAGTAGTTATTTTACACTCAGAATTAACAGCAAGAAAGAATTTATTTTACACTCAGAATTAACAGCGAAAAAGAATTTATTTTACACTAAGAATTAACAGCAAGAAATAATTTATTTTACTGTTAGAACTACTTCTAACATCAATACTACTTACAATACATTGATACTAACAAGACGAGAACACATGCATACATTCAAGGTTGATGGCTTAATCAGATGATTTATTTATACAACCAGGTATGGGTTAAGAAAACATTCACAAGAAATTACATTCTTGTAACTAACGCCGTTCGTACGGTACTGCGATTTGATGAGCTGGGAAGAGTTTTGAAGGTGCTCAGATAGTTCTTTCTAGGCTTTTTCTTCCAGCACATCAAATATTTCTTGTATTGCATTCGAAACACGCCACTAATGAAATAAAGGGCAATTGGATTCAAACAACTGTTGAAGAATATAAGGACATAACCCAAGATTTTCCAACAATGCCAGAATGTTGAATAATTATCCAATGAATTGGGTTGGAAATAAAACCAGAGCATAAAAACATGACTTGGGAAGAAGCAAACTGCAAACAAAACAACAAATACCAAAACGATTTTAGCGACTTTAGTTCGTCCTCGTCTCTTCTGGATATGACTATCATTTCCCTCAAAATTATCTCTGGATGCAGAGAACAAGTATCTGGCCATCAAAGCATAAAAGACTGCAATAAGACTCAGTGGCACAGTATACAACAGAAAGAATTTTACCAGTATCATTGTTTGGGGATACCAAGGTTTCATATCATCAGGAAAAGGATAACACACATATATTACACGATCAGGAGACAGCGTTACTTCCCATAAGTAAGAATAATGAGCTCCGGGGATAGCGATTGCAATAGCAATAATCCAAACTACTGCAACCAGTATCAAAGTGAATGTTTTACCTCCATGTCCTGTAAATTTATGGAGAGGTTTAACTATAGCTATGTATCGATCTATGCTAAGTACAGTCAATGTTAAAACGGTTACGCCTGATGAGAGATCTTTTAAAAATTCGCTGACCTTGCACATGACAGTTCCATAAGGCCAACTGTCAAAAGTGTAAATGGTACTAATGAAAGGTACCGTTCCAACAATGACCAAGAAGTCTCCGACTGCCAAACTCATTATGTAAGTATTGGGAATGCTTCTCATGAATCTATTGCGAATAAAAATCAAGACTAACGTTCCATTTCCAATCAAACCAATGAAGAAAATAATAGCAAATACCAAAGGTACAATGTAAGTTTCCGGACGTAATCCATAAGGAATATAAGCGCCATCATCCTCTGGAGTGTTGTTAGTTTCTTCTGATATGTTAGATAAGTTCCATGATAATGCTGTGATGAATGTTTCATTCAAATCAGTGCTCCATGGAAATTTTATTATTTCATTGTCTTCAATATCCTTCTCCATGATGATATGTAACTCAAGTGTCTGGCAATATCAAATCTGAAACAAAAAATAATAATTGATTTATGTTCATTAAAAAATGCTTTCTTATACCGTTATAACGAGTCCATTTTATTCCATGCTTCTATTATTAAAATATTTAACTTCGTAAATTTTAATGCTGGTAAATATTTTTTAAATATTTTGGAAACAAAATATTTCTTTACGATTGTATTAAAAATGAAAAATATTTGATAAATATTTTTTTTCTTATTTACTGAATACACACCTTACTTCTTCAGAAGAAAAATATCTTAATATGCAAAGTTTTCAGATTTATGATACACTTTTCTTTAACTTGATTTCTTTCGTCTTGCAAATATATATTTTTGTAACCATTTTTCACTGAATTCCTGGTGTGTTAGAGTCGTGAAATTTTGTAAACTTGTGCATTCTCGATGACAATAGACTATTTTAATATATGCAGAACATATTTATCTTAACTTATCAGCAAGCAATTTACTTATTTTATAAATTATAATAAAAACTTATCGACAAATCGATGAATTTAATTGTATTTTGATTCCGTTTGAGTAGCATCATCCAGGAGCAAATTTAAGGAAATATTGCTGCAAAATTCCATAATATTAAAAATAAGGAATCATAACTAAAAAACAGTAGAAAATAATTAAAATAAAAAGTATATCTACTTATTAATTCACTAATAAAGATGTTTCTCTAAAAACTGTTTTCATTATATTATAATTATCTTTCAGAGTTTTCAAGTCATCAAGTTTTCAGAGATTTCAGTCCTGAAGTACTTCAAAATCAGTTAAACACGAAGTTTAAGTTAATTAAAAATTAATTCATATTTTATACTTTACTTCGACAGCATAAAGTTAATTTTAGAAACATCAGGCTTTGAAAATTTGAATACGATCTTCAGTTATGGACGAACTTTGTTTATAAATCCATTAAATATATTAGTTTGTGGCCTATAATTAATTTACAGTTTCAGTCAGTTAAAGAAATACTTGGAATTTCGTCCTAACAAAAGTATTTGAGACTACATCTTTTCATCATAGCCCCTTGCTGAAAAAAGCCCCCCGATGAGAGTCTTTGCAATCAGAACTAATTCCAGCCGAAAATTTGGAGAATTTATTTAGATCGATCCACGCATACCATCAATCATCATAATATTATAACAAGATGTATTTCAAAGTTTTCAAGAAACAATAGAAGATTTTAATCTTTTTTTGCCAATTCAGCATATTATTAGAGGAATGATCTTTTAAAAAAAATTCAAAATTTAATTGCCAGACCTTAAAAATACCAAATTCACATGCTAACAAGTCCGCTTATTATTAACTAACGACCCTATAACATAGTATTCTTCTATCGGTTTTAGTATGTAAAGGAAAACAGCGTTTATGTCCTTTTATATTTTTTAAATAATTTTCTCTTTAATTACTTAGTTGCTCAAATTTTGTGTATGCCTGCCTTTTATAGTTCTAATTTAAATATTCCTATTTTTTTAATTCTTTATACTTGTTTATTTTATATTTGCAGATTTTTTTTCCTTGCCCTTTCTGAATTATTTTTTGTACAAAAATAGAGTGTTCGTGAGAAGCATGCGTTTGCTTCATAGAAATTTAATTTTACGTGTATTTTTCCCCCTCGTACACATCATCATTTCCATATATTTATTGTTTCTGTATGAAAGTCGCCGTTATTGTATTCCTCTCCTTCAATTTGTATATATTTTGCGTCTGTGCATTTAAATTTCCTTTTGAAACTTCCTTTCACTGTTTTGAGAATTTTTACTACTGCAAGTCTTATGTTATGCAATGAGAATAGCAATTTTAAAACCACCCCGTAATATTGAAATCATTGATGAATTTAAATTCAGAAACTGCATACAAACTGTGTTCAATTATTTATTATAAATTAAAATGTTAATAAAATGTGTATGTCAGCATTTTATTAGGAAAATACAACAATTGTAAAAAAATCTCACTATTTTGACTCATGTAGAAACTAAAGTCACATGTATAAGTTTCAAGTAATTATAACTTTTATTGATTAAGGACTTTAAAAACAATGATGTGCAGTACATTTGATATCTTTTATTGATATTTTTACTGCTTTTATAATAACGCGAAAGAAAACAGGCTAACTGAATTTTAGAAAAGATAAAATTATATGTTTGTTTTATCAGAAGAATGAGTTGCAGGTAGGTCTATTTCGAAAGAAATAAGATCTGAAATTGCAATGAAAAACGGTTAAAAATTGAAGATGAGAATGAACACACACACACACACACACACACACACACACACACACACACACACACGCGCGCACAGAGAGAGAGAGAGATTCATTTAATAACCAGACACAAAAACAGCGCTTAGGATTTGCAAGGCAATGCATAGCTTGGAATAGTTAATGATTGCAGGCTACTTTCTTAGATGAGAAGTCTTAATAGCTAAAAGTATCATAATGATTTGAGAAGAAAAAGACATATTTTCTAGAAATGTCAGTCACAATGCATCTGGTATAGCAAGGAATAGCTTTGCATTTATTAGTGTGAAGCCCCTGGGTATTTTTCTAGACATAGGAATTTAAAGAGACTTAAGGACTAAAGAGGGACTAAGGACTTGATAAAGATCCTTTAATTACAATTCTTCTGTCAGGAGAAAGATGGATGGAAAGACGCAATGCATTCATCTAGATAACGTTTCGATTCAACTACCGAATGTTAACTGCGATTTAACTTTTTATTTTTTGGCTGGCTTTCGGGCATAAAAATTTCGAATGAATTCCTACCCTCTCTTGTTTGCCCCCACTATTGGTCATAATAGCATTTTTCTGACCATGATTTGAAAAAGTACTGTAAAATCATCTAAAAGATGCAAATGTTTGGCCGAATATCAAGAAAAGGAATGAAGAAGTGGTTTAAAGGTCTATTGTTTTGATTATTTTAAAGGGAGCAATTCATATTTATACATTTATTTCATTCGGCAACTCTATTTCTTTCAAATAATGGGGAAATATTTATAAATTTATGAAAATCCAATTTGCGTGTAATAGAAATAATGTTTTATAAATTAAAAATCCTTAAGCAAGTAAATACAAAATAACTATGCTGCACGAAATTTGCCGATTAACGGATATTAATTTTGAAGACAATTTATTTGAATAAGTAATAACAGCTGCACTTGTGAAAAGAACATCGGCAACAAAGAACATTCAATTTAAGAATAACCGAGCAACTTGTGGAGTTCTTAAAAACAAATTAAAAAGTTTGAAATTTTGCATTTGTATTATTAGCTATATGCTGATATTCATCATTATTCTTTAGCGTCGCCCACATTTAATCAAAAAAGGTTTCTAATATGAAAAACAAATTATTCTGAATGACGAGGAAGTAAAAAAAAATCAGAAATGTGTGGTATGAAATAAAAATATTGATTGATTATATTTATTTTAATATTTAATAGTTTACGAACAGATAGTTATAAATTAATAGTTTTATACATTTCTATTATAATTTACAAATATTTTGGCTGAACTAGTCTATTGTACTCGATATATTGTTTCTTGTGCTGAGTAGACTTTTCAGTGATTTGAATTATTTTTATTTTATTATGTTTCTTTCAGCACCTTATTTATGCATAAAAACAAATTTGACAAAAATTTGTTTTAAAGTATGCTGCAAATGTCTGCGAAAAATTTATAAAGAAACATTTCTTTTCACATTCCTTTATTTAATTTGTTTATGCTTGTAACGATGTTATCATAATTTCCATTCTTTTGTGATGTACTAGAGTTTTGAAATTATTTTCACTTGTGTGTGTTTCTGTGAAAATATTGTGTTTTTGATATTTTCAATTAACTATTTAAATTTATTTAATTTTGTTTTAATAAGATAAGCATTATCTTGAAGTGAATTGAAGAAAAATGATTACAAGATTCTGTAATAATTAGAATAATGAACGATAAAATTTTAGATAATAAAAAGTAGAATAAAAATAAATGAATTTTTAAAAATCATTTTTTTATTTTTGTACCAAAAGATAGGAATAGTTTTTTTAATGAAAAATACAGAATTCAAAGGAAAAAATTTTAAAGCACGAAGAGCTGTGAACAATACAATTAAGAAATTAAGCCACAATAAATAATGGCTGTTTCGAATATGCATTATCTTCCGATCCTTCTTCAATCTTTGAAGCTTTTTTTACATTTATTGAGTGCATCTTTTTTACTATTGAGGATAAAGGCCTTATTGTAAAAAATCCCATTTCAATCAATTTCAATTAATACCTAAAGCACTTTTCTTCACTAAATGCGTAAATTGTACGAATTCCCAAGAAAGTCCTCGAAGCAAAATAGTGGATGGAGGGAGAAACTGAGTGAAAGATACCGAAAGGTATTGACGCGGATTGTAATGTCAAAAAAGAAAATAACGGCAGCCAAATTGAATGCAGAGCTCAATCAGCACCTGGACTCTCCAGTGTCATTAATTGCAAATAGGAGGCACCTTCATAAACAAAGCATTTACTGAAGAATAGCAATTCCCAAGCCTCTTCTCACAGATGTTAATGACAAATGTTGTCTACAGTAGTGTTATAATCATAAAACCTTGTCGACTGATAAGTAGAAAATAATTACTAAAAAAATTGTCAAACGAACAACTTTCACACTTTTCCTCACAACAGGACGGGTACACGTTTGAAGGACACCTGTACCTGTCTTCTTCCAGCTTCAATCATGGAGTTGGATATGTCATGGTATGAGTAGTCGTATCGTGGTTGAAAGGAAGCATCATTAGGGAGAAATATAGTGAAGTTTTAGCTGACCAGGTTCATCCTATGATGCAATGTTTGTTTCCTGCAGGAAAGGGAATTTTCCGAGGTGATAATGCTCCTATTCATGCAGCGGGACTTCTCCAATAGCTGTTTGGTGAACATGAGGATGAAGTGAAACATCTATCTGACCCACACAATCTCTCGACCTCAATATACTCGAACCGTTATGGTCTATTTTAATGAGTTCAGTCTGTAATCGATATACTTCACTGGCATCTCACCTGAACTTTCACAATATCCGAAAGAAAAATAGTACAATATTCCTTTAAACACTATTCTGTATCTGTATGATTCTATTCCCATGCGAATCCACGTTGTATTATATGATAAAGGTGGCTCTACGCCTTATTAATAAGAATTCTTTTGTGGTGTTTCTATTATTTTGATAACCAGATGTAAATTTGGGTTAAATTTATGGATAGCTGCTGTTGGGGATGGAATAGGCGGTTGAAAAAAAGTTAACCACAAACAATAGGAAAATATTTTAATACGTTCATATTCGTCTGAGTAAGAGAATGACATTTTTTTAAATTTTTTATAACGAGACAATGGATATTTGACTGCTGTTTCATGCCTTACACCGAAGCCTTATCCAGAAAACGAATACATATCCTTTCATGTGGCAACATAATACATTAATCCCCTCACCAAACTGGAAGTGTACTAAAGCTGAATTTAAGTACAATTTTTCGAACTAAAATACCTCCTATTTGATTTGATGGATTTCAATACAAATAAAAATTGAGATAAATTGTTTGTCGATGGAAATTTTAAATCCTGAATCACACTATTTCTTATGCCAACAAATTCAAATTTTTTTCGCTTATCTACAAGCATATTCTGCGGCTATGGTTCAAAACTCATTTTGGATGCTTAGTCAAATACGCTGTTCAGTGAGGCAAAGAAACCCCCAAGAAAGAGAATCCCTTCTTCCTATCTAAATAATTTTCTATACCTGTTTCATGAAATTTCAAATAATGTTTGCTATAATAAACATCTGGTAAAAGAAGTGGGATAACGGAAAAACAGGGAAATGCATATAAATTAGAGGCTATCAAAGAAAGCTGTGGAATGAAGTAGACAAGAGATAATGTTTGTTTCAGACATGCCCTTTTACTTAGATAATCTTCATTGTTTCAGTTTCCGAATGTGGCAACTGCAATACAGAGATAAAAGTCATCCGATGCACAATGCCATAGAATTTGTTCCTGTAGTGTGCTGGCTTTTCAAAATACTTATGCTTCAAAATAAGCTACAGTCATTTAAAAATATCTTCACAAATAATTTTTCAAGAATGAATCTTTGATTTGTAATGTGTTTCATGTATGAGGAGAGCAATCTTCTAGCAGACGATCGCAAATGATGATGAACCTATTAAAATAAAATTAATTTGAAACTTTTCTACTGATTATCTTTATTTTGATTTATTAATTTTTATATCAGTATTTACGCGCTTTCTACATTTCTATTTGTTTATAAATATGCTACAAAATTTCATTTTTATTCCGTAAATAATAAAATTCCATAATAAAATCCATCTTTCATAAAATCAGCAAGGAGTCATGAGGCTCTAAAAATAGTATGGAGGCGCAATGCAATGCTTGATCTAATGATTTTTTTTTTGGCATATTTTGTATAAAAAAATAATATATAAAAATATTTCATTTTAATGAAAAGACAGCTAATTTGAATCTGTATGCTGTTTGTATGTATGTTTGCCATGCTGTATTTTAGGAGATATATAGATTTGCGCTGATTGAAGAAAATGGCAACATATTTAACTAAATTAATTTAAAATGCACCAGAACTTGTATTAAAGTTTTTCAAATTTATTCACCCAAATTATCTATTTATATTATTTATTTTTACATAAAGTAAAAAATCATACTCATTAACTTTTTTCATTTCCATAACTTTGGGTTTAGATATATTAGCGTCGGCTTTTTAAGGCAACTCTAGAGCTATTTTGAGACTGATCTCGTAATTTTGAACCGCATTCAAATGATGAGGACGACACTTAGGCTAGTACTTCCTCTCCAAGCTTTCGCATTACCCCAGCGTCAGCCACTTGTCCCAGATGGACTTAGTTTTCAACAGACCCACTTCCACGGCAGTTCTTTGCTGCGATTGGTTCTCGAACTTAGATCCCACGGTCGTGAAATCGAGATCTTACCAACAGGCTACCGCTGCTCATAGATTTGTGTCAGTTCTTGTGGAGGAACATGCAAATTTAAACAGTATTTAACAATTAAAAATATTTTCGGAATATAAAAAGGATTTTTAGGCATCTCTCATACTAATATGAACGAATTGATGTGAACGAAAATGAGTGCTCAGTTTTATGTACAATGATATTTTTCATTTGAAAATCTCAAAACTCATTTCATTTGTTGTCTGAACATATTAGATGGTGTTGAATTGCTTTAAATCTTTAATTATTTATATAGAAATGAAATAAAATTTACTGAATTATTTGTCTTTTAGTAATAATGCTCATATGTTATAAAAAAGATTCTTGGAAATGAAAGATTTTGCAGTGTACAAAAACTAAATTACGATTTGAAAGTAAAATGAAAAGATATTCTGAATTTCAAGTCTTTAAATTACGTTTTTGGTGGGAAAAAAAAGGCTCCAAAGTCATTTTCCTAGCGTGATGAGATTTCTTATACAACCTTTAATGAAATTTAGAAGAAACTTTTTTAATAAAGAATTAACACCGAGGAATAGTTTTAGAATTTTCTTTAATGCCTAAATTAGGCAATATAAATATATGAGAGTTGAAACGTTTTAAAGACAACGTTTATATCTTTCTTTTTAAAACTTTTTATGTGAAAATTGCAAAAGGTTTCAACACGATAAGATAATTCTTTTTCCGAAAAAAAAAATAGTTAAAAACATTATTAGTAGCATAAAAAGCTCTATGTAATTCCTGGATTTAAAAAAAATCACGAGTAATCTGAGGTAAAAATAAAGGAACAAAATGCTTGGGATATAATATTTGCAAATAATATACACAGAAGTCGAATAACTGTACTATAATTGATAAACAACGTGCATTAAATTTTTGAAGCTAATGAACTAATTTTTACAACATATTAATAAAATGCAGAATTTTGTCAATTATCGAAAGTTTAAGAATTCTTGTATATTATTCAGCAGAAGCTGTCGATAAAAACTTCCTGTGAAGTTGTAGATAGTGCAAAAGAAGCTCATTCTTGATTAATAAATGATTTAAATAAATTTATTTAGCTGGTTTTGAACTATAAATTTTATCTCGTGTATCCACAAGAAAAAAATACATCGATATGAGATCTGATGATTCAGTTGGAAGTTCATTACTGTTTTTATTTTTTGTTTTAACGATCTGCGCAATCCATCAATACAGGCATCTCACTCTGCCACAATAATGCATTGTTGTTCTTTATTTGCAATATTTTTCTTTGATCTTAAGTACCTCTTAAATGCGTAACTCAATGTATAGGTGCTTTAAAATCAGATAAACATCACCAAATCTTGGTATTCTCAAAGAAAAACAATTTATTCTTACACTGACAAACTACTCTACACATTTAACATTTAGATATGTTCATTTGGTATTTCTCTATCAAAATAGAGTTATCAGTTGTAGAATAGTTGAAGATTGATTAAGCCGTTGTTTATGGATATATCCTTTTAATGTTAACAACGAAAGTGTATTATATGAATTATTTAGAACCGGAAAACTTTTGATAGCTGATAAAAGTTTTCATTGATATTTCAAAACTTTGATGTAATTTATTAATTGCTTATGAATAATTATTCAAAAGCTTTGCACATTTTTGGGACACTCTGTATTTATCTCTTATGTTCATCAGTAATTAATAATTCTTGTTTTGATCTCCTACATGTATTCATGGAATCTCAGAATCAAATATATATTTAAATAAAAATAGACAAAAAATAAATAAAATTTATAAAAAATAAAAATAAACAAAAAATGAAAGTAAATAAATGAAAATATTTGTTCATTGCTTGTATTATGAAGTGTCTTTATAGTTGATATGGATTCAGGAGAGGATTTTTATCACTTTATGAAACGTTACATTTTAAATGAGTATTTGAAAATTTCCCTTATTTCAGCATTTCTTAGCCAGCTTGTTTAGCATGTGCCATGTTACAATGAACTTAAAATAATCACATGTTTTGGATGAAAGATATCGAATTTTTGTTTACGTAGATTTAAGACAAACAGATAATTTTTAATAAGTCTCACATCACACATTATATAAATAAGTAACTTTTCCTAAATAAGTACTACGAGATCGCGGATGATGATACTTTTGAGTAAGTAGGCTTTCGCTTCCTTGGCGGTCATAACAATGCTGGGGAGTCGAGATATATTTTCCATTTTCCACAGGAAGGATTGTGACGTGACTGCTGTCGGCCCTTTCTACTTCAATCTGAAATTTCCCGCTGTCGAGACGGGGGCCATTTAGCCTTCCCTGGATGTCAAAATAGGGCGGTGGTGGTGGGAATTCCTTTGTGAATTTCACGCATAAGCCTATTTTCTCATCCCTTGGTTATTTGAATCAAAACTAACATCATTTTCAGAGGTATTTTATCTTAGATACGTACTTGTTTCCTTTGGCATTTATAACTCAGTAAAGACGTGGTTATGTTTAGAAAATAATTATGGAATTAAAAAAAAAATGTTAATATTTGAAAAATCTTTCTCACACTATAAAAATAGTTTTTGTGGGAATACATAGTTTTTTAAACGACTATAATCACTGTTATCCTCCATTGTCTTAAAAAATATACATTTAAGTTTATTAAAAATAAAAGAAAAAAATAACAATTATTATTATTAGTTATTTTTCTAATGCTCATTGCATTCAAGTATGTTATTTATCCAAAAAAAAAAAAAAAACCAAAACAAAAAAAAAACCCAAAAACATATTTGATTTAAAAATCGAATAATTTTTCAGAATAGAGTTAATTTTCGATCATGAGCAATTAAATTGCTGCCCAAAGAATCTGATAGAAAGTCAATTAATATTTTTCTCTTTTCTTTTTTGAAAATAAACGTTTCTGAATAAAATTAAAAGCTCCGAAGAAGCAAGATAATAAAATTATTTAACTCCCTTCCCGAGTCAGTTTGATTTGAGCAGACACCGCAGCAATTAAATGCGATAAGCTCAGTTGGTGGTAATAATTCAAACGAGGTAATTTCGAGCCTAAGTTAACGCCAAATTAACGGGAAATCATTATCCAAATTGAATGAGCAGCTGACGGTTTATCTGTGTCTCCATCTAGTCTCCCAAATTAATTTCTACTTCCTCTCGCTACTTAAAAAAAATTCGTAAATTTTTTTTAAAAATTCTATCTGATCATCTTTCAGTCCTGATAAGGAAAAAAAAAATACTTTTAAAGTTCTTTGAAGAAATTTACGATTCGTTTAAGAAGACTTTATTTAGTAATACTATGGTAAGCTTTGAAACTGAACTGATAGAAATAATTTATTTTTGGTAGGTTAGCATTTTAACTGATATCCATCGTCCATTTTAAAAAGCCTTTTCCCTAAACTATTGCCCAAAATTAAATTTTATGGTTAATTTTATCAGAGTTCCGTATTTCTTAATACAGACTATTGAAATTATTGCTATTATTTTTTAAATTAAATTTTAAAATGGTTAATATTTTGATTTTTTAAGAATTTTAGAAAAATGAAACAAATTAGAAAACAGAAATCAATAATAATTTGTGTTATTTTTACCTTTTCGTATACGAAAAAGAAATATATACTCAACAAAAAATTTGATATAGAAAATTTGATGAATCTTCAATTTTTGAATCCTTTCTAATCCGACAAACACAATTCTTTAGATTATGTCTAAAAACGCATATTAAAACGTTAGATAGAATTGGGTCTTGAGACTTTTCAATTCGGAGCCAATACCACTATAAGGTCACTAAGGTCTTATTTACGAATTGAAAAAAAAAACATCAGTGACAATGTCTTCATGATCCATTATATAGTCGCTAGTTCATTCAGGGCATATCTATCGTCGAAAAATAGACAAATATTTAAGGAATTGATTTTTAAAATTAAAATATTAGCGTTTATGATTTTTCCTTGCATTTCGAAATTGTTTATTTTTCTTTTAAATTATTAATCCAAGAAATATTATTTTTCATGAAGATAGCTACTAGAACTTCATTTAAATTTCTAGAAAACATTTTATGTTTGTCGGCATTTATTATTTAAATAATTAAACACAAGAAATCTACGCTTTATTGCTAAGAAATATTTTGTTTAAAGGTGAAATTTAATAGTTATTAATTTTTATAGCAATCTTTAATAAGTTACCTTTGATTTGACGACACTTTCCATTTATTAAGGATTAAATTTCAGTGTATTTATTTTAAGTCTCTGAAAAATAATCATATATGGATTTTAGCGATAGAGTGAAATAGCTAACAACTTCAGAACTTACCGGTTCTTTACAAGAAAGTAAGTCGGTGGAAAGAAAACAATCTCCCTAGAGACGGAAAGATCAACAACAAATAATGTGTTTCTGTTTCGAAAATAGCTGTCTACTGAAGATTTGATCAGATTATAGAATAGCTCAGTTGAAAAATATTCCAGTAAACAAATTCATGAACAAGTTTAATGAATGAAGTGCTCCACTTTCACTGAGCTCAAAAATAAGGGATAAGAGACAGAGGGGGGGGGGAAGAAAAAACGAAAGAAAGAAAGTTGTAAAAAAAAAGATTAATCAGAAAATTTGTATAATATAAAAAATTAAAAATTCTATCGTGGAAATGAACATCAATTCTCAATAAATAAAACTGTCACAACTAATGTCATCCTACATTTGGAAAATATCATGGTAAATCTTAACAAATGTATGGTTGCTTAACCAATGGATTGACGAGTTAAACTGTAACAAATGGAAATCCAATTGATTCAGAGAAATCATTATTCCGCTTCTGTTCGCATGGTTTTAGATAGTTCCCAAGGTTGCGGATGGTTACTGATTCATGGATTCATTACAAGTTCGTGATCCGTTTCCATGTAGATTCGTTGTATAAATAGTCTGGTGTGCGTTAAATCTGTCGTTAGGGCCAATTTTTCTTCCGTTAATATTATAGAAATATTTGGAGGAGGGGGGAGTGTTTGCCGATTCAGGTGTCTTTCACATCAACTAACCAAATTACAAGGTTTGTCGTAAAATATACCTTGCGTAGCTCCAAAATTGGAAATTTAAACAAAAATATTTTAATTTGAATAATTTACATAATGCAGTTTTGCAAATTAGGAGACGATATTTACTTTACACCAGAATTTTTTATTCGTAAAATATTATATAAAATGAATAATTTTTGTTTACTATCTGTACGTTACAAATATTTAGCTTCTAAATATTTATTTCATTCACCGCACAAGATTAAAACTGTACTATGATTATTGTCTTCGACAATTATTTTGAATTTTAACGGTACAAAGACACATATGTGTACAAATAAATTTGTACTTTCATAGCTTATTATACTTAAAATTGGAGTTTCGTAAATAATTTTTCTTTCGTAAACAGTTCTACTATTATATGAGACATTCATAAGCCAAACTGATTAACTCCATTTTTTTAAAATTTCGCTTTATATTTTAACGTCAATGTACCTAATATATTCCTAATTTTCTACATTCATAATTCATTTTCCAAACAATAAGGATCAAAACCATTAATGAAAAAAAATTATTGACACTAGAAAAACATATTTATTATTTTAGAGACCAATTTACTCAACTGATTATATAGATCTTCCAACGCATACCGCAGCATGCGCTGCAGTCCCAGTATTGCAGTGTATTCAGAAATAAGAGCTGAAATAATGAAATGTTTAGTAAGTGATCATGGCTATTTGTATAATGATTCAAATTTTGCTATTATCGAGTTACATTCGAAAATAATTCAACAAATTTTCTCACCAGATGATTGCTGGAATATTTTAAACCTATTAAAAAGAAAACTTTCGCTATTTAATATTATTTAAATGACTCTTCAGGATTTTTCTCAACAATGTCATTAGAGAACCGTCGTTAACAGGAAAGTAACAGTTACAGGGATAGTTGTAAATTTCCTGAAAATAGTGTGAAGGAAATTGGAAAGGTCGAAGGCCAATGTCATACAATTTAAATACGACTTTAATAAAAATACAAATTTTAATGTCATTACTACTAGAAAACCTGTAGAAAATAGACCACTAAATCTGAAAAATGTAGACCGTATTCATAGACAATAGTCCTAGAAACAGAACTGAAAGAAGGATAAAGAATAAAGATATGATTCATTAAAAGACAAATCTGCAATAATACATTCTTCAATGTTTATTTAAATTTATATTTGAAATGGAATTTTTAAGAAAACCAAGTATATAATCTTATCCCTTTTCTCACTTTCTGTTTTACGGAGTTAATGGATTTGGCAAGTGAACTGCATATATGATACTCGTACTATATTTTTAAAAGCAATACTTTATTATCTTTAATTTACCGCTCTAATATATGATGCAACTTTTTTACAAAAAAATGCTTCGAATGATCTCTCAATCTAAAGATTCCTTCATTTCAAAAATAAGACAAATACAACGGAAAATCACAACCAGCAGTTTACAAGTATTACTGCAGTTAATATTTTCAAAATCAAAATAAGTAAAAATACGATTGTTAAAAAAGCAATTTATTTCCAAGTAAGAGGATTTTTTTTTCTTATCAGAATCAAACTAAGAAATTTCTTCAGTTCTGCTTTTAGAATGTTTCATTAGTTGCAACACTCTTAAGCGGTAAAAAAAAAATGAATTCTTGCAAAATTAAGGAAAATTAAGCAAATTTGCAAAATTAAATTATTCTTAATAAATTAAAATTAAATTATCAAATACTTCGTCTTTGGTCAATGATTAATGCATACAAAGCATTTGTTTGTGCTTTTCCAATCAAATCATTGAAGAAGAAAAAGAAAGAAAGTAATTTTACTTTTCTTGCAAAAGAAAACAATGCAAGTTTAAGTAACAATGAATAAAAATATTTAATTTCGTTTCTGCTGTGACTACATTTGCATATTTTTAAGACTTAGAGAAAACTGATGACCTGTTTAAGTTGATCTACTTTTTCGATATAAAAGATATATATTCGTTGTAATCTTGTTTGCGAAATTCATTTTTTTTTTAAATTTCAGTTTTCTACATAACACAACGTATATCAGTCTAAGAATGTTATTTCTATCCAGGTTGTTAATCCCGAAAGCATAAAATATTTTTTTATGGAGTACAAAAATTTATTAAATTTATTTGTCAGCTCATGCGTTCTTTAAGTTAATTTATTTGAAAGTTTATATCAATCTTATCAATCTTAAATGTGTAAGACTTATTAATAAGCCATATTTAAAGAATATAGTATAAGTGCTGAACAAACAAATATATAAATGAGTTGTATATTAAAAGAGCATAAACTCATGTTTATAGTACACAAGTCTGAAATGAATAATAAAATTTTAAGTATAATATACGCCAAACGAAATGGTTTTTATCATGCAGGGCATTTATTCTTAAATTCCCAAAAGATGGATTTTTTCCCCCAGAAGATACGGTTTGTTTTGTTTTTATTTCAGAAGCTATATTAACAACATGAATTTTATACATTAAGACACTCAACAGCCCTCATGCAAGCGTACTTAAGAATAACCTCAAAGATCCTATTAAATAAGGATTTTTTTTAAAAAAAATCTGGAATGGATATTTTAAATTTCACTCTTTTTAACAGTTCCATCGTAACATTTATTGGCTGAACTTAATTAATTATATTCTACATGATTCTCGTTTTCCATCTAAAGTGGTTTAATTCTATATAAATGAGAGAAAAGAATGCAGAAAAGTAATTAAAACTTAAATCTCGAACTAAAGTTTTGGTATTTAATTAATTAATCTATAATTAAATTTTTTTAAAACTCTTTCTCACTTGAAATCAAAAATGTAGTAAATAACAATTTGATAAATCACTTGTCAAATTATCCAAAAGTCATAGGGGAAACAATAATAATGCGATAATGAATCACTCCACCTTGTAGAGTTAATTTTCCTCTCAAGAAGGAAATTAACTCGAATTTCTGAATTAATTTCTCTCGAATTTCAAGCAAAATTTTTTTATGTTTTAATTATTGATTTCCGAATACCGAATTAAAATCACAATTTTTTTGGCTGTAGAACTTTTTTGCTTGTATATGTCGATCAATGCATACACGTTTATTATCATAAACAAGTTAGAAATGTCCGATAACAAGAACGAAGACGTTGAAATATTTCTGTAAACAAATTGTTGGGGAAGTTGTTAGTTATTCATTCTCTTATTCATGTTAATCCAATGATTCGATTGTGTATTTTAATTCAATAAATATTTTATTCATGGTTTAAAATTCCGGAAATTTTAAAGAACTTAACGATATTCAATAATTTTAACACTTGAATTATAATTAAGTGAAAATTGTAATCTGAATAAATATCAATGAACAATAGCAAGATAATTAATTCCTTGAACTGCTAACCTAATTCTATAAATAGCTATATTCTAAATAATAGCTTTCTATAGAATTTAAATTTTACAATAATGTAATGGATATTTCGTTATAATTGAAAATAATTAATTCGTTACAGCTGAAAAATGAACGCAAGTCAAAATAACTCTTGATTTTATATTAAGAATTCGTAACAATTTAAACTGTATTTAATTTGTGAAAAAAATTGCATTAAAAGCGGTTACCATGGAATTTATTTGATAGACAATGATCAAATTTCTTTGAAAATGCATTCATAAATTTCCGAAATGAGAAGAAATTATTTTTTTGATTTATTATTGAAATTTGTTTTGCTGAATTTTTTTGATACAAAAGTTAAAAAGAGCACTTATAACTGGATCAAAAGCAAGGGTTCAAACATTGCGTTTAGCTTAAAAATAAATTTATCACACACGGAAGACTAACAATAATAAGATTTTCAGCGTGAGGTAAAATTCAGCATGTAAAATATTAGGAAAGGTAAGAAACAGAAAAGCATGCCAAAAATGGATAGTAAAGTATGGCCAGAAATGCCATCCGGATGAGAGATAGAGCGCGCCTTTCTCCGTTGATGAAATTGGTTTCGGTTTTAGTCATTTAAAATTTGACTGTGTACGAGGAATTTGAAGATTTTAAGAATGGGGGGATACTGACATGATTACCTAGGAGTAAAATTCTCCATTACTGCTGCAATAGTTGAGGACATATTGTTAATTTCTGAAAGGTGTCACTGGGAGTTTTTGAAAGGGCTCTGACTGTGAGGCTTGCATAATTTTTAATAATAACACTGATCAGTTGGAAAACTGGAGATAAGCACGTTATTCAAGTGTAAAGCATCGCAAAATAAAAGGCTTTCAGCAGTTATCGATTTGCCGTTTTTGCCTCTTCGTATTTCTTATAGCTGATATATTTGTATATTTCAGAGTTCACTCTGTATATTTGAAAGTTCAATGAATGTAGTCTCTTTAGTACAACAGTAAAATTAAATTTGTATATACTAAACCTCTGATTTTCACAAGCAGATTCAATAAGTGCTATTTGATAAATTTCTACTCAGTTTAATTATTTTACTTCAATTCGTTAATGTATTCCTTATTTTTCCATAAAAAGGAAGAATGCTTTAATTAATTATCTGAACGCTGCGATCCTATTTAAAAACGACTTTAGTGGTATAAATCGATTAAAAAGAAGCTTCTTTATTTAATGTCGCAGATATTAGCATAAAACGATAGAGATAAGGACATATACTAGACCAGGGGTGGCGAACCTTTATGGATTAACGTGCCATTTTTTCTAAAGAAATGTTTAATGAGGTATAAACGTGCCTTCAAATGATTTTGACGTGTGATTATTGGGAAAATAATAAAACTAAATAAAAGCAAATCAAAACTCTTTATTTACTGCGAAAAAATACATTTTACACTATATAGTAGTAAATGTTTTAGTTATGCTTGTAATTCAAATTAAAGTAACATTTGTGTGACTTCTGTTATTGCAGATTAGATGACAAATAACTTATATTAGGGTTGTAAGATGTTACTTTTATCAAAATGCACGCTGAATTGCAGTCATCTGCCAAACGGTTTCTAAGAGAGTCTTTAATGTTATTCATCTCTGAAAATAATGACTCGCAGGCATAGGTAAATGAAAATATGGTTAAAATAACATGAGCTAGCTTCTCCAAATAGTTAAATGTGTCTAGAATCGAATTCCATGTTTCCAAAATTTCATTACTGGCATTTTTACTTATATTGCTTGTTAATCTTTCTGTTTCAATCAATTCCAACTTTTTCCTAGTTTCAAGAAATTTTTGAATCCATATTGAACTAGACTGGAAATCAATCAGCTGCATTTCAAATTCTTTAATTTTCAACTAATTTAATTGGGACTAATTCACCTTATCAAATGAAGTCACATCAGGATACATAATAAACTTGAGCGTTTCCGATAATTCTTTGAACTGAGAAAATCTCGCAGTAAATTCCTTGATTGAAGAATCAATTACGGAAATAAATTCTTCAATAACTTTTTCTTCGTCTGGTTTCTCATGTACATCTAAATCTCTGATACGTTTTTTTTTTTCAAATTTAGGAACACTTTTTTGTAACTTTACAAATAACTTTTGTAGTTACTTGTAATAATAACGTTACTGAAAACATGCAGTCCAGTATCAAAAGCGCGAAAGAAATCCATCATGACGATAATTGTTTTATTTGTGCCTTGAAGCTTTACGTTCAATTCATTGAAATGTTGGCATATATCTATAAAAATCATCAAATTTTAGAGTCACATAACATCCAACAATCTTGGATATTGTTCAATTTGCCCCTCATATTGCAGAAACAATCTGATTTCTTCCAAGCAGTCAACAAATCTTTGAAGTACGTTCCCGCTGCTCAATCAACGAACATTATTATACATTAGTAAGCCATTATACACTGAGTTGACTTCATCCAACAAAGCATCAAACTTTCGCTTATTTGAAGCTTTCGTAGATATGAGATTATCTATTTTTGTGACAAAACGCCATTACATTATCAAGAGATGTTAAACCACCCTTAGGACACAAGGCTTGTTGGTTAATAATGCAGTAGAATTCAAGAATCGCATGCCCTACGTCTGTTTGAAATAAACTAATGAAACCATATATTTTTTTTACCTACTATCCATATTTGGTGCACCATTAGTTACTGAAACAATTCTTTTCAAATCAATTTATTTCTCGGCAAGCAAATTTTTTAACAGCCATACAAATATATGTGCCTTTTTTAAATGGAATGAAAATACTCGCATTTGCTCATAATACTTCATAGTGAGCTTTGTTATTTTGAATTAAAATAGAAACCGTTTTGATCGGTGGCGTGCCCAAAATATTGCGTCGCGTGCCATCAATGCCACGCGTGCCACTGGTTCGACATCCCTGTACTAGATGAATGTTTGTATACTAATAAAATAATTTTTGCATACAAAGAATTCTTTTTTATTGATAAGCAGTTGAACCCTCAACCTTTTATATTAAGTAAAATATTTAAAAAGAATTCAAAATAATTTGCTGTTGAAGGTTAAGAGGAGCAAATGAAAAATATTTAGAAAGAATATTGCCAGCATATATTCTTATACGATTAAATAATTTAAATCCAGTTTGGCAATGTTATCTATTCACAATGATATAATATATACTTTCTTGCTGGCCATATATATTTTTTTGTTTTGCTTGTAATAGAAAATATTCAGAAGATTTCCCTTCTTTCGCATGTCCTTCACACAACAAATTTCCCTTCCAAAACGTGTGCCAGACATTTAATCTCTTTGATCCCTGCAACAAGCAATCCTCACTCATCTTAATTTGTGTCAGATGTAATAAGTTGCCGCGATCTTTCTTCTAAATCTTCTTTTTCGTCGTTATTTTATCGGGTCGTAAAATTTGAAGTCCACCACCGGAAGCTGTATAGCCGATGCGGAGTCGTTTATGGCTCATAAATTTACAATCGCAATTACCTTTCGCCAGTTTGGCTGTCAATCAAACATTATGTTGTGACGGATAGGAAGCTGTCTGGTATTTAGATCCCTTCACAATTGGGAATCTTGTATAGAAGATGAAATCTTTTGTACAAAAATACGGTAGCCTTTTTCGGCAATATCGTAGAAAGGGGTATCTAAAAGTATTATATAGGTTAGAAGCTCTTCTTCGTAGGTTACAAATTAGCTACTTTTTTTTTTTTAATATACATTCACTGTTATTCAAAGAACGTGGAAACAATGAAATAAAAACAACAGTGTTACTTTTGTATTGTTTATTATTCTTATTAACAATGCCAAACTATTTAAATGCTGAAAAAATAATCTAAATATTTCTTTTCGTATTTGAGTAATATTTAACCATAGTTGAATATGTGCCTCGATTTTCTTTAAGGACTAAATAAGCTTTCATATTTTATTTTTAAATTAAAATTGAATAGCTTTAGATGGATAAGTTATTTATTATAAAGTTTGTATTTTATCTATTAAAATTGTTAGACATTGTTCTAATTAAAAGATGGATTTAATGTTTTTAGATTTTACCAACTGATTTCGATAATATTAAAACTTTTATTTATAATATTTTCGAAAATAAAATCTATGAAGGAAGTGTTGAGTCTCAGTTTTCAAGAAAGTAATAGGAGCTTTAATTTTAAATACTTTTAAAAATAAAAAAAAATCTGAGAGGAAATTTTAATTATTAATTTTCAAAAATACATATTCAGATATAATTATCTAATAATAAGTCCAATACTCGAATTAACTTTTCTCTGGATTTATATTAATGTTCAATGAAATTTGTGTAACTGTGTATTAATAAGTATAAAGAATATTGGAAAAGTATTTAAAAATTGGATTTTGGATAAAAATTGATGAAAGAAAAAACCATTTTTTTTCAACAAAGGCCCTTTTTAATGAAATAAAAAACAACAAATGTTTTTTTTTCAAACCAACGGCGTTACAAGTAAATTATTTCACTAACTAGTTATTAAATTATTCAAAATGATCAGCTTAGCTTAGTTAGTTAAATTCTAGACTCATTTTGAAGGAATGCAAAGATTATTTTGAGGCAGACGTCGTAATTTTGAATTGTAGTCAGATTAAGGTACAATATCTGTACTTTACAAACTTCCGGCAGCATTAGCAGAGGAACATTTGATCCTCGACATTAGATTTAATGCCCACCAGGACTGCATAAATGATAGATCTTGAGTGGAACATAGTTTCGAATTTGTGCCCTCAGTCCCAATAATAAATGTTTACCATCAAGCTACCATGATAACTATTCATAGTGAATTAAAGAACGAACGAAAATGGAAGTGATGCAAATGTGAATCAGTATGCAGTTTTAATTTCTTCTGCCATAAGCCCATTTTTTGATATGTTTTGTATGATATTATTTCAGCATTCATTTTTATTAGGTTGTTAATTATGAAACTGGAATTGAAGTTAAATAACGAACATTATGCATGAACACCATGCATGTTCGTTAGCGAACGCATGGTGTTGATTGCACTTTTTGGATTATTGAGTGATTCTTCAAGGAATTTCATGATGTCATAAAATTGGTTTCTCACCATATATCCATTTACTTCATTTTCATAAATAAATTCTATTAAAAACTGTGGTTGCAGATTCATTTCAAAGGGGGTTAATATCTTATGTTAGCCACCAGTACTTTGATGGAACAATTTTCTTAATGCGAAACAAGGAGCTATTTTATTGATTTCTATTTCCACTACTCTTTTCGAGAAATTATAACTGAAAATACTCGTATTAAAAGATAATTGGATAGCTTCGTATTTTTACTATTGACGTGTAGCTTAATTCCGAAAAAAAAATGCTGTTTTTAGAAAGATACCTTTCCAAAGTATAGCTTCTATGGGCCAAAATGTTCCTTTGAAATTCAACCTTCCTTTCAAATTTAAGACTAATATTTTGCAAATTGTGGCGTATTTCAGCTTTAAAAGAATACAAATTAGCATTATACTGTATGGGGACACTATTATGGGATTATAAAAATAAAGTACAGTATAAAATAACCGTGTTGTTTAGTATGACTTTTCTGGATATTTAAATAAGTATTCGAGAAATCAGTTACAAAAGTAGTGTTAAAATTGAATATATAGTACGCTGTTTGTGATTAAGCAAGTGGTAGGTCGGAAATAATACTTTGCTAAAAGGTTTTAAAACCATATAAAATCAGGAAAATTTACTGGTTGTTTCTAATTTATATTTATTCATTCAAAGTAATAAGTTGTGATAAGCTTTTAAACAATTCAATTGATCTCATGAAACAAATAACTTAGTTAAGAAATTTGAAGAACAACTTGTCTATGTATTCTGTAAGGAATAGTTGTTTTCATTTTCCAAGATAGATCTGGGTTATGAGGATCCTAAATTATGTGGCGTGTTTTTATTAATTATTAACATATTTTAATTAATTCTGCCTTCTGCTCTGTCTGTCTGTTCGGTGGAAATTCTGCAATCGATTTTAAACTAACTTTCCAATGGGCTAGAGACTTGAAATTTTAAATATAGCTCAGAACTGAATGGCAGTGCATTATTAACCAGTTTTCTTGCCTATCTGTTTATCTGTGTGGTGCAAAGTTTGCAAATGATAAAAGTATTTCACTACCAATAGATATACTATGCTAAGTCTTTCACACATAGCGA